>NW_020194471.1:1521624-1757517 GCF_003019875.1 Amorphotheca resinae ATCC 22711
CCCCCCCCCGGGGCGCCCAACCCAAAAATCTTTCTATCTCCCTATTCCATCCCATCCCAAACCGTTCCATCTTTACACAAGTGACAACTAATCAATTTCTAACCTCTAAACCCTGAAATTCTGAAATTCCAAGAATCAACACAATTGATCACAGTCACCTTCTCCTTCTCAATTGATCATTTTCTTTTCTTTCATCCCACCCCATGCCCTCATCTTAAGGAAGGGGAAAAAAAGAGTAAGAAAAAGCCAAGAGATTCTCCTACAAAGATATACTTAAAAAAAAGAACCAAAATCCAATTGCATAAAAACAAATAAATTAACAAATAAATACCCCCTCCCCCCCCCCTCCTCATGGATATCTACCAACCACCTAACTACTAATTTCTATGACTCTTCCGGCCCCCTCCAGCTGACGCCCGAAATCTCAGCCGCCCCCTCGATCCCCGCCCTTCTTACGCGGCACCGTAACTACTAACCACCCAGGTACGTGACGGCCCGGGGCGCTTCTATTCGTTCCCGTCTCCCAGCTTTAGCTCCGGACAGATCCCAGGCTAACAGACACATTCAAGGATCGCCGATTCGCCGAGTATCAAGCGAGATACCTTATTCGTCGATTAGTAAGGAAGCGTCAGCCCTATTCTTAGATCGTGCATACGTTAGCCTCCTTACGTAACCACCTTACCTTCAACGTAGAACAGTTCACAGATTCCTCCGGTGGTGATTCTATACAGTAGAATTAGGTGTGTGCGCGAGACAGGCCGGTCTAGAGCAAATAAAAACTTTACGGCGTAGTTAGAAGGATTTTGTAGGCAAGTGGCTATCGGCCGAAGGTCATATACCTGTAATAGTCACATATTTGGGGTCACATGACTAGGGCTTAGTCATGTGACCCCCGCTAATTTTCTTCGTTCCCCTAGAAATTCTCGTTCCCAAAGATTACTTACACAACTAATTGGTACAACAAGTCAAGGTAGTTCCTTACGATACTTACTAAACTATCATCACCACCACGCATAATACTTCGGTACCTATCACCGGCTTGTCTTCTGATAAGAACATGTCAGCGCTAATGATCTCGACATTGACGCTAGCAAGGGGGCGAGTGCTCAATCTGACACCCAACTATTCGTCCACGAGCAAACAGATTGCCAAGCGTATGTACATTCAACATCGTAAGATAATACCGCAAGGTTCTCTGCTTGTTCCGCCAATAGAGGCTACAATCTCGTACAGATTTCTCAGGCTTGCAGGTGCGTGCCGTTCAGCTATCTCAGAAGTTATCTGTAGGTGGCCTGTACTTGGTGACGAGCACGCCAAGATGGGTGCATAGAACGTCAGGATTCAAATCCTGGCGATATCATCTCAATTGCTCCTTCGGGAAATGGACCTCTGCATATCTCCTTTTGGCTACGATGCTGTCGCTGCTTGCACATAGAACTTCTCGCAATCAGGTGGAGTATCACAAGAATTATAGAGCGTAAGCAAAGGCATGGCGAACTTCCATTTAAGTAGATTGGAAGGAGGATGGTCTCTGAGCTGTCTTCGTTCCATTCCAGCGGCTTGTTATAACACATAAACTCTATAAGCATCTCTACTATCAAGTTTCAACATACTGATAGCTCCTGAAAATGCCACCTCTTATCCCCTATCACGTTTCAGCCGGGAGCAACCCCATATCAGTGTATGTCCTGTGATTTCAGGATGCTGAAAAGAGCAACGGAAACTAAAGTTTTGACTGTAGATTTGGCGGTGCTCTTGTCACCGAGTTTCTCGAACCACCTCCAGGTCGATGCTTTTGCTTTCGGCAAACTTACAAGCTGAAACCTCCCACGAGCGACAATGCAGCTGAGAACGAGGCAATTCAGGCAGCTCTCCTCAAGCCTTCGGGGCCACCAGCTCATTTCCATCCTTTTCAAAACGAGTATTTCCGCGTCGTATCTGGACGTATGGCCATCGAGATAGATGGAAAGCAGACTATTCAGACGCCCGAGGATGGCGAAGTTATAGGCCGAGCTGGCTCTATTCATAGGTTCTGGATATCTCCTGACAGCACAGAAGATATGGTCATCATATTGAGTGCCTCTGACAATGGCATGGACTACCAGTTGGATCGTGTCTTCTTTGAGAACTGGTATGGGATCTGGCATGATTACCTTGTCCACGAGGGGAAATTTGACTTGATTCAGCTACTTTGCGTACGTATCTAGAGTTCAAACATTCTCTATATTGGGCTCTCAATTGTACTGGGCTTCATGGCTAATCAACCATTCACATAGACATACGATGCCGGAGACGCATATCTGGTACCTCCAGCATTCCTCCCCAAGTCGGTACGAGTATTCATCGGATATTGGGGTGGGATAATTGTTGGGCGTTGGATCGGCGGTCTACTCGGTTACAAGCCGTTCTTCAAGGAATACACCACCGATTGGGATTACGCTGTGGCCAAAATGCAGTATTCCTTCTTCACGAGGAACAGTATTGCCACGTCGTACAAACTGGCCAAGTCATGGGCGGAACTACAGACCTTTGCCAAATCATGGCTCAATAATGGCGGTGGCACTGCTAAGTTCTTGGATAACGTGTCCAATGGCCAGGTCAATGGCGAGACTCATGCCAACGGCCAAATCAATGGCGAGGTTCATGCCAATGGCCAGATCAATGGCGAGACTCACGCCAGTGGCCAGGTTAATGGCAAGTCTCATGCCAACGGGACTGTTGACGTCAAGGAGGTGACCACACCGTGAAAGGTGTACCGGTCTCCATGTGAGGCTCAGTTTTGATCTGGGTTCTGGAGATGCGGAGACACGTCGCTTATTTTCCACAGTTATATTGTAGGGGTATTTATAAATGGTAGTGAGGCTACAGACATAGATCGTAGATCGTAGACTAGATGAATGGATTTGTAGATTTTTGCCAAGGGTTAACTAAGGTATATATGCTTAGACGATGACAGAGCAGGGCGATGAGGCAATTCAGCTCGTTCACTTAGAGTTTCGTAGTTTGGTTCCACAAATGGACACCTGCATATGCCTCGGACGGGACGAGTGCAGGGGTCGGGTTATCGCGCTGATCCTTATCTCGTATCGGGTACGGGGTATGGTATTTCCATGGCGTCGCCCCTCGGAGTGTAAGACGACGTACAACATCTGCGTCGACATCTGAAATTGTCCTACTTCTGATAACCAGACCCTTTACACCTGTTCATGAAGATATACAGCTATGTTTCTGACGTTCTCGACGCCGGCAGGCAGCAAAGAACGTCGCCCACCCTCATCGAACAAACGAAAGCTTGCGGCCCGCGCCTGTGATAGCTGCCGGCTATTTCGAGTACGCTGTGAAGGACAGCCTCGATGTTCGCAGTGTACTGAGTTTAAGAGAACCTGTACCTTCTCTGAGGGGGGAAGTCAAAAAAGACGGACTGCGTCCATCAACAATCAGTAAGGCTCACGCCTTGCTGCTAAAATCAGTCCTGCTAATATTGTATGCAAGGGACTCGAGAAGAAATAGTATCACTTCACAACCACTCACATTCTCTTTACCCCCGGAGAAGGAGCCTATAGCATCATCCACTCCGTTTGAAGTTGTTCCGAGTAAATCGCAAGCTCCGACACCAGCCTCAAACGCGCCAAATAACCATGTTCATCCTCTCGATTCCGCCAATGTGTTCGCTTCTAAGATAGATGCATACTTCTCATCTATCTCCTCTCTCATACATTATCCGAGCACCGATGAAAGTCCGCCGGTGTACACATCAGTAGCCTCTTCTCCTTACGAAGTCCAAATCGTCACACCAGAAGAAGACCCTCCGTCCGCGTTAGACTTCTCGAAGAGCCAGATCGACGGCCTATTAAATCTTTACTGGACTACTCAGCACCCATTGATGCCTATTTTGGACGAGGATGATGTTTTGAGAAGGTACAACAGTATCTGGGCCCCCGACGGAACACAGCGATATGTTTCGCCCATCATCGATGCCATTACGGCCTTGAGCACTCAATATGCATGTTGTTCTGGAGCAAACGATAGATTGCTTGGCCTCAACCTACCTCTTTTGACAAAAGATGGCAACTACAGTCTCATTGGCAATTTGCTAATCCAGCGCTGTCGGAAACAGATCGATCCTTTCGCATCAGATGAACACTCGATCCTCTCAGCAATCCAATGCTATGCCTTACTGTCCGTGTATCTTCTCAATGCCGCACAGGGTCGTGTTGCATACACTATACTTGGTTCGGCCGTTCGTCTAGCTTACAGCATTGGGCTCAACAAAGAACCTTCTACAAACATACCTGATAGTCAGGTGGAACTTCGACGGCGAATCTGGTGGTTTCTACTTCATCTTGACTTCAAGTGTTCGACCAAGTTAGGGCTACCAGTGGCTGTTTCTATGACGGAGATCTCCTGTCAATTTCCGAGTCGAAACGGACCCGAGCCTGATGATTTCTGCCGATGGAGCTACCACGTCTACTCCGTCAAACTATCCGATGCGGCTTTGAGAGTCTGGGAAACTTCTCGCACAAGAAATGCTACAACAACACTGGAGACTGTTCAGCCCGTCGAGTCTCGAGCAAAAGCTCTTAGTAATGATCTGTGGCCAATACTCGACTGGAAGCAGCAGATTCAACGAAGCGACGAATTCTTCGGCCTTGAGCTAGACTTCATCGATCTCGAAAATTCAACAAAAAGATGCAGTATACGCCGTAATGTCGATCTACCTCCGATGCGATCATTGCAGCGTATTTTGCTCCAACTACAGTACCACGATGCCCTGATAGGTCTATACCGGCAGTTCATCGTTTTTCCAACCAAGAACTTTACGCTGCAACGTAGTCCCAACGCTGACAATCTCGCCACCAATGCTCTCAAACATGCTCTTACTGTAACAGATATCATCCGATGCAATCTTGCCGCCAACGATATCCTGTACGGATGGAGCGATGTTTACCTGTGGCAGTGGAATGCCGTCTTGACAGCTCTGGGATTTATGCTCGCATATCCCACTTGCCACCACTTCAGATTTGCGCGTGCAAGTGTTGAGGACGCCATTCGCGTCTTCGAATTGGTGGCTAATAAGCAGCCGGCAGCTGAGCGAGCAAAAGCAATAGCTCGAGACTTGTGTCAGCGTATCGATAGCGTAGTCGAATACTGTCGATTGCGCCCGACAGAGCACGAGCAGTCACCCGCCAATGCAAGCACAGTACCTCCTTACTCAGCGCAGGGTTCTATTGGAGTTAATTATGGCTCCGAAGAAGCTCTTCGGGGCAATGATCTGGGTGCGTTAGACTCATCAAGTACAGATAACATCGGCGAGCTACAGAATTCTCAGAATTCTATAGAAGCTCAAGCTACTGGGATTGATGGCGATGATCTCTGGGCGTGGACGAATGTTATCAATCCTAGTGAGTGGTTTGATTATCAGACTGAGGTGGTAGAAGGCCTTCTGGCGGATAGAAGTTATGTTGGGATGAGTGCAAATTAAGTGAAACTTCTATTCTAATGACTGCTCTCTATTTAATTCGTCATCCCTAAGTTTTCACAACAACCTTCAAGAGTCCTTTGTCGACAATCTCTGCTTTCCTGGCCTCGAGCTCCTTGACATCCCAATTCACAGAGAAATACCTGCCAAATAAATACGCCGGTCGTTTGGCAGCTAGATAAACGGTCACTCCAGCAGTAAGTTCCGCTGCTCGTTGCAAAGATATTAGCAAGCTTTCATAAAAATAGTTTGTTTCTGATAAGGTATCTACGGGGAGTTCCTGGACGTACGGGTATCCTTAGCAAAAGGCTTGAAACCGTCTAGAGTCATGTCTGTGAGAGTAATTCCTGGAGAAATGCTGAAGACAGCTAAATCAGGATTCTCGTTGGCGAGATGCTCCGTGAATCTCATGACGCTCAGCTTGCTTATAAAGTAACTGCTCAGAGAAGGCGGAACCAATCCTGGACTGGTGACTAGATTGACGATAGTCGGGCTCCCTGAGCTTGCTTGCTTCTCTCTGAGCTTGAGGAAGCCTGCTGTAACGAGGAATGTGCCTTTGACGTTGATGTCGAAGTCTGTCCACCACTTCGCAGGCGAGACTTTTCCGACGACATCGAAGGAACTGCAGACGCGAGTTTAGTTGGAATACGTCTGGGACTTGATGAAGGTATGCTGGGTTTTGTAGGTGATCTAGAAAATAACGGATGGCACTTACTCGGTGAAAACACCCGCATTGTTTATCAATGTATCCACAGCATCAAAGCTTCCTGATATGGCTTCATACAGCTTATCTACTGACGCTTCGTCCGAAATGTCGGTGGGTACGAGCAGCACCTTCAAAGCTGAGTTCGCAGCCAGAGCAGCAGCCTTTGTCTCCTCGAGACCTGCAGTCGTACGTCCCACTAGGATGAGGCCTTTGGAACCGGCTTTAGCATGTGCAACTGCTATGCTCTGTAGATCGTCAGCTCTACTGCTTTGGTCAGATATCAATGAGTGGTGCGTGACTGACTTTACCAATTCCCTTCGAAGCTCCAGTGATGATAGTAACTTTGCCCGCCAGGCTCAGTTCGGGGCTTGTGGGATCAATTGCAGGATACACATCACGATAATAGTCCTTTGTGAAGAGATCGGATTTGGTATGCTGGTCCGGGTCAAACTGAGAAGCCATGGCTGTGATAGCAGAGCAGCGTTCAGTAGAAGATCTTGATAAGATAAGTAGTGAGGGAGTGTGATGGAAATATTATTATAGGACAAGTCACACATTCATCGTAAATTTACGAGACGTCTTTTTAAAATGCCAATGTAATGTTAGTTGGACCCCAATATACCCCTCATCGCATGTGGCTACCCCTCCAAGATAAAGCAGTGGGCCATGCCGCTGCTGACCAAGCATTCGTGATCCGGCAGTTCGATCTCAGTTGTTGGTCTGTTGCATCACATGATACAAAGCAAGGCGGCTTCAGTGAATCAATTGCTTTGCCCGTTGATTTGGTGCCAATCACCCAATGTCCTCTTACGGAATAAACCCACTAGCTATGGGGACTCCCGAAGGAGCTCCGCCAGAAGGAGTAATTACCTAAAGGAGATGACTCCTTTCGGTTAGCGCGCGAAGAATCAACGTCTGGGGCCTGGGGACAACACCCAATTGCTCCTTGTGGCATAGCCTTTTGATATTCAATTGGAGCTATGTGAGATTCATAGAAAGTATGTTGATCAAAAGATTGTTCAAAAGATCACAATGTGCAAGCTGGATGAGACGTTTACTCTGGGAGCATTCTCCTCAAGAGCGTTCTCGTCAACCCCAACATCAAGATGTCGTCTGGTGCGTCTGCAAGCACAAGCACTGAAATCGCTCCGCAAGACGATATCGATAAGCTTCTACAATCATACTTGGAGGGAATCTCTATTTCTCGAAGTGGCGAGAATGATGTTAGCTTCCAAGACTTATCGATTGTTGGAGGGGGACTTGGAGTTGGTTGATTCCTTCCCATATAGCAGGACTATTAGCTAACTGCTCAGGTTCAAAAAGCTCCAACAATCCCATCAGCGGCATTGGATCTCATCAATGTCCTGAATCCCGCCAGATATCTGTCCAAACGTCCAGAACCCTCAAGGACCATCCTTCATAAGTTCAATGGCTCCATTCGAGGTGGGGAAATGCTCTTGGTTATTGGAAAGCCTGGAAGCGGTTGCACTACTTTCCTAAAAGCCATGGCCAACATGCGCGAAGAGTACAAATCTTTTGAAGGACAGATCGTAATTGGTGGCCGGGATGCTATCGAAACGAAGCAAACGTCACCTGGCCATTTTGTCTTTGCCGGTATGATATCTCATTCCTGCATAAATCGGTGGGTAATAGCTCTGACAATGATAACCAGGAGAGGATGATATACATTTTCACAGCTTGTCTGTGGAAAAGACATTAAGGTGAGTATTCTTTGATTTCCATTTAGATCTGGGTTTACTAATGGAATCTACGTAGATTTGCACTGACTACACGCACGCCAATGAACGTCCCGGATCGTCGAAACCGCATTGAAAATGATCTAGAAGCCCTTCTCAAGCTTATGGGTCTACACAATGTATCGAAAACTCAAGTCGGAAACGATTACATCCGAGGGGTGAGTGGAGGAGAGCGTCGAAGAGTGACGCTTGCGGAAGCAATGGTCACTCGAGCAGGGTAAGTCTTCAAATCAGACATATGTGTAGCCCTTACTGATCAAATCTTGAAGTCTTCTTTGCTTCGATAATCCCACAAGAGGACTTGATTCAGCTACTGCGTCCCGATTTCTCAAAGTTGCACGACGAGTTACGGATGAGACGAACTGTGTGACAGTAATGAGCTTATATCAAGCAAGCGAATTGAACGCAAAATACTTCGACAAAGTTATGGTAATCAATTCTGGGCGTGAGATATATTTCGGACCAGTATCGGAAGCAAAAGAATACTTTGAAGCGCTGGGGTTCTACTGCCCACCTAGCACAACATTGCCGGACTTTTTGACATCCATGTCAGGAGACCCCTCAAGTCGTTCAGTTCGGAAGGATTTCAAGGGACAGGTACCTCTAAGTGCCGAGGATTTCGAACGTGCCTTCAAATCAAGTCAACGAGGAGTGGCTCTGAAAACTGATGCGAAAACATTGCCACAGTCGTCGAAGCCGATTTCTTTGAAAGGTCCTAGTCAGAAATACTTTGTTCCCTTTCACAAACAGGTTTACGAATGCACTATCCGTCATTTCCGTATCAATTTCACCGATCGAACAACGTGGGTTGCTGAAGCCACAGGAACCTTGGTACAAGCACTTATGCTGGGAACTCTTTTCTTCAATCAACAGAGCACGACTCTGGGACTGTACACTCGCGGGTCGGCGATATTCTTCTGTGTGCTTATAATGGGCTTGCAGGCTTCTGCAGAATTCGGGAACACATTTGCACAGAGGCCTATTTTGCTGAAACACAATGCCCTCCGATTTTATCGGCCTTCAGCATATGCCCTTGGACAAATTTTCGCTGACATTCCATGGAAGGTTGTGTTTGTGCTCTACAACTTACCTATCTATTGGATGGTCAACCTCAAGCGCAGTGCAGGACACTTTTTTATTTGGCTGTTTGCGCTATACATGACGATGATGGCACTTGGTGTCGTATTCCGTTCTATTGCCGTATTCACCGTTACGCCTGGAAAAGCCATACTGCCAGTCGGTCTGATGTTGAATATTCTCATTATCTATACAGGATTCTACGTGACTCCTCCTGGAATGAAGGTCTGGCTCTCTTGGATTCGCTATCTCAACCCGATGTACTACGGATTTGAATCCGTTATGCTCAACGAAATCGCATCCTCGAGCTACGGTTGTAGCACTGCCGATATTGTCCCCACCGGAGCCGGATTCAGTGATTCTCAATTCCAGTCCTGTGCACTGTCTGGATCTTCTCCTGGAGATCTACTTCTCAAAGGGACCGCATATATTGAGACTTTCTACGATTTTCGGGATTCTCATTTATGGCGCAATGTTGGTATCAATGCTGGATTTTTCCTGTTCTTTTCTGTACTTGTTGCTATTGGTATGGAAGGCTTCAAGGTACCAGCCGGTCAACTTGCGACTGTCTTTTTCAGTAAAGAGCCTGTCGCAGGCGGAGATCGTTCTACAGACATCGAAAAAGCGAATTCGGATGTCGGTACTGAAGCAGAGAAGTACCATGAAGCAGATGCCAGTCATAGGAGCATCGGAAAACCACAGACATTTTCCTGGAAGCAGCTTTCACTAGATGTTGATGTAGCAGGAGAGAAGAAAAGGATCCTGCACGACATATCAGGATACCTAGCGCCAGGTTCGTCTACAGCGCTTATGGGACTTTCTGGCGCCGGAAAGACGACTTTACTCCATGAGCTTTCACAGCGTGGGAGTTTTGGGGTCTTGACAGGCAAAATGTTCCTTGATGATGGGCCTTTGCCCAGATCTATGCGGCGGCGATCAGGATTCGTCCACCAGCAAGATATCCACCTCGACACTTCGACCGTCCGTGAGGCACTTCAGTTGAGCGCTTATCTTCGCCAGCCAGCAGATATCTCAAAGGCTGATAAAGATGCGTATGTCGAGACCGTCCTGTCGATGCTAGGGATTGAGAGTATCGCCGATGCCTTGATTGGTGTGCCAGGTTCAGGCCTCGATCTTGAGCAACGCAAGAGGCTTAGCATTGGTGTAGAGCTCGCCGCAAAACCAGATCTATTGCTATTCCTGGACGAGCCTACTTCTGGCTTGGATGCTAATTCTGCTATGTCAATCATCAGATTGTTGCGAAAACTCTCAAATCTCGGACAAACAGTGCTCTGCACCATTCATCAACCATCCGCAGAGCTAATGGACTACTTTGATAATCTTTTGTTGCTTGTCCCAGGCGGGAAGACGGCTTATTTCGGGCCTCTTGGGGCCCACTGCGAGAGCGCCATAGATTATTTTGCAAGACATGCTCCTCGATGTGGTCCTGAGGAAAATCCCGCAGAATACCTTCTCGATCAGACAGTAAATCCTGAATATGATTGGTCACAGGTACGTATTTCTCAGTCTCGGAATCTTCAAGCAGCTAATTGAGATAGATTTGGAACGAGTCGGACGAGCGAAAGGCTCTACTTCAGAAATTTGACAGGCAAACCACTGAAAAGGCAGCCCCTGAAACAAATGACCAGAACCTCAATTCCTTTGCGACTGGGTATGTCCAGCAGATCCTGATTGTCACTCAGAGGGCATTCCTGAACTATTGGCGGGAGCCAACATATGTCCTCTCTAAAGTTCAGCTCAACATATCCATGGCACTCATGAATGGCCTTACATTCCTCCAACTATCTTCCAGCCTTACGGACTCCAGAAATCGAATGTTCTCCATCTTCGTCAGTGTCATCACAGGACCTGTGCTGAGTCTTTCCGTTGAACCTCGCTTTATCATCCTCCGTGATCAATTTCTGGCGCGGGAGAAAGATAATAGGGCGTATAGCTGGGTCGCCTTCGTCATGAGTGCCATCTTAGTCGAGCTTCCATTCACTCTGTTAGGGGGCCTCATCTACTGGGTCCTCTGGTACTACATGGTTGGCTACTTTGGTGAAACAAGCCGTGCAGGCTATTCTTTCGTCATGTATGAACTCTACTCAGTATTCGTCACCAGTCTAGCTCAGCTCATCGCCGCCATCTTTCCCGTCGTCGGAGCGGCCCACGTAGCTACGGGCTTCGTCTGGCTGATGGTCAACACATTCAACGGTCCGTTATCGCCTCCACCACTCACACCCAGGGGTTGGCGATGGTTCTACAATATATCGCCATTATTCTACTACGTTGAAGGCATGGCTTCTAATGCCATGCACGGATTGAAGATCCAATGCACGAGTTCCGAAACTACAATCTTCAATATCCCAAACTCGACGACTTGTGCACAATATACCCAAGATTTCCTCAACTCTACGGCCTCTACAGGGTATCTTCTCAATCCGTCTGGAGTCTCGCAGTGCGAGTATTGTCCTTATGATGGAGGAGATTCTTACGTAAGTGTTGTCTTTACAATCTACACACTCGAGGTCAAGGTCAAGGTTACTAGTCTTTACAATCTACACACTCGAGGTCAAGGTCAAGGTTACTAGTAGTGCTAACATTCTTGCAGATCGCGCAATACGATTTCAACTACAGCAATCATAGTCGAAATGTCGGTATATTCATAGGTTTCATCCTCTTCAATTATACCATGGTCTTCTGTGCGACATACTTGATCTATCTCAAGAAATGGAAGAAATCCACAAAGAACTGAGTGAGGCCTGGGCTTTTGATTGTCTTGTGAGTTGTCGAGGCGGACAAGGCGGTATGGACTCAAGAACGCTGAACGGCGGGTATCACGGGGTCGATGTAAATCATATTAATAGAACTCCTTGCTTGACCGCATTACGCATATCTAGGAAACACACATATCGAGCTTCTATAGATAGTATAGATAGCTAAAAGGCCAGAAACAAATTGATCAATTGACATCTGGAATATATGAGCCTCGGGAGTGCTTGGTTTTCGTGAAACCTATCTGCTATCATTTCATCCGTAGGCAATCATCTTTTTGCGTTCCTCAGGATCCTACGTGTGTGGTGATAAGTTATAACAGATAGATATCTTCTTCTTCCTCCTCGGTGCCCACTACCTACCCCTTTCCTCCCCCTCCCCCCATCCCGTATCCCACAATCCCATATCCCAGCTTCCAAAATTCCAAGATCGCACCTCCCTACCTACCTACCTACTATGTATCTCTCAGCCTCCCGCCTCCCCCTCTCCGGATGGTACCAGTCCGGTACTACAGATTTAAGTAATTAAAGAGATGGGATTTATACGTAGAGATATGGGGATTATATGGGGATTATATGTAGAGATATGGGGAGGGAATGGGAAGGTTCATGTATGTATGTGTAGGAATGTAGATGGGTTGGTTGAATATCAAAAGTAGGTATGATAACATGACATACCGCTTGCTCCATTATCAAGAAGCCATACAGCAACGAGCGAGTACCTATGATTCAAATTCCCACGAGAAATGCAGCGGATGGATCATGAGAAAATGGGGGGGTATATAAAATATAGGAAGGAACTCCATCCGGTCTAGCCCCAATACCAATACCAATACCAATACCAATACCAATACCAATACCAATACCAAGGACCGATTCTTCTAATCCCCCTCTACTACGCACGCGCCTATCTCGATCAATTCAATCCAATCCAATAATCCATCACGGCTATGTAACGTATACGTCCTAACCCCAAGCACCGAAAAACGCCCGACTCCATACATGTACTGTCTATCTATGAATCCACCTCTACGTCAAGGTCCTCCGGCTCGTCGGGGAGAGACCGCCGGCCCACCCAGCTCGATTTCTTGCCCTCCTCGATTGAATCCAGCATGCGGCATTTCGAGCCCGACTGGCAGACACGTGACCGGCCGAGGTTCTTGAAGCGCGGACCGAGCGGCCCATTAACGTAGTGGTACTGCCCGGCGAAGCGCCACTGGCGCTCATCCGCCAGCTGGTAGAACTTGTCGCCCCAGTGCCCTTTGAACCAGAACCAGCCCATCGGCGCGTCGGGGTTGCAGCTAGCCGGCTGGAGCATGTCGGTCCTCCTGTGCACCTTGGAGGTGTGGGGGGATTCGGGAGACGGGGGCTCCGGGGGCATGGATTTCGCATCGGCGTTGTGGGTGATGGTGGTGTTGAAATGGTAGGCGAGGAAGTTCAGGGCCGGGTCCCAGAGCGGCCCTTTGTCGGTAACGTCGGCGAGGAGCCCAAAGGGGAGGACGTATGGCTGGAGGCCGGGCATGGCATACATCGCGTGGCTACCCAGGGCGGAATACAGCACGGGTCGGCCCTCCCTCCCCTTCCCTTTACCTTTCTCCACGGCCTTGTAAGAATAGGCGGTGCCGCCCGAATGGGCCGAGAAAAAGACGGCCTTGGGGACTCCGTGGTGGAAGCGGATTAGGGAGTGTTCCCAGTCGCCGACGTGATTGCCGAAACGGATGTTTAACACCGTCGTCCCGAGGTTGTAGGAGTAGAAGTAGAACCAGAAGGCGTCCAGGATGCCATTTCCTTTATCAACAAGGATGAGGACGGCGGGAGCGGGAGATCGCCCAGATTGATCGGGTTTGTTGGCAGGGTTGCCGTTGGAGCGCTTGATGAGAGAGCGATGATGCTTCGGTTGTGGCTGCGCACGGAAGGTCGGGGGGAGAGGGGAGGCGCTCTTGGGTCCGAATGGGTCGAACCACACCTCCTTGTCTGCATCATCGGTGGTGTCGACGAAATCGGTATGCGTCTCAACCTCCTCGGACTCCTCCTCGTCTTCGTCTTCGTAGGGGATGGGCTTGTTATAAGCGCTCCCGAGCCAGTCAGGGCGGTCCTCGATATCATCGACGCTCCTCAAGAAGATATTTCGCCCCCTCGGCGCCGCATCGTTGAGCTGGTCGAGATTGTACAGGTCGTAGGCGGACGTGTTGATGGCGGTATGGTTCAGGTACGGCGTGGTATGGGTGAGGTGCTCGGCAAAATCCGACGGCCAGAACTGCTCGCCGGAGTAGAGATGGATCAGCGGGGCGTGGTCGAGGACGTACTGCGGGACATCCTTCAGCACCCTCTTGTCGCCGTCGAAATGCTCCGGCCTCAGTTTCTCACCCACCGGCGCCTCTTCCCAGCCAGCATGCTTCGTGTCGGCCTCGATGTCAGCGAGGAGCTCCTGGTGCCGGTGGTGCCGCCGTCTCCGCTGCTGCCAGGCGGGATCGGGACGGTAATGGGCAAGACCGCAGAGGCCGAACGTGCGGCAGGCCAGACGGTCTAGCAGGTAGGGAGATGAGGCAATCCAGGCGAGATTCTCGCGATCCTCCTCGCTGGGGTGGGTGTTGGGGTCGAGGTGACGACGGAGGGAAGCGAGGGCAAACCAGGAGATGGCGACGAAGAGAACGACGGCGAAGATGCGCGAGACGAACATCGGGGGGGTTTGTGCGGACCAGCCGGGTTCAAGGGCGAAGTCGCCGAGGGGAGAAGGGCGGGAGGTAGGTGAGGTCAGTGGCAGGCTCGCGACGCATTGAAGGCGGCGTGAAGCCGGGAGGTCGACGAGGGAGGCCGGCGATAACGATGGAGAGGTGAGAGGTGAGAGGTGGGAGGGGGGGGAGGTGGAGGGGCAGCGAAGGGACGAAAGGAGGACAGAGCGAAAGACGAAAGCAGCAGCAGAGATTGACAGCAGCTGGCAGCAGGGCAAGCAAGCAATATAAACAGCGAACGAAGGCGGGAGAGATAAAGCGATGATGCTGATGCTGACGATGGGGGATGATGGATGAATGATGGATGATGGATGATGATGGAGAGAGAAAGTCTGGACTCGGAACGCGGGATGCTTCCCTGCGGCGCTAGGCTCGAGAAGGGGATAGTGCGGGGGAGTGTGAGAGGCTAGGCGAGGATAAGCGAGACCAAGCGAGGGATACGGCAGGCGGGAAGACGTATTTTTCCCCTTTTCGGTTCCCCGGCGGACAGGATCATCCCGCCGGGCGCATCGATCCTTGCTGCCCGACACTTCCGGCCGCCTCTCCCGCCCAGGTGCCGGATTACAAAGCAGAGATCGGACACGCCACTATCGAGTGATGTGTATGTAGTCTTATCGTTTAGGTTTTCACTGTTTTATATCTGATCGTATTTATCATATCGTAGCATGCATCGCATCCCGAAGGCCGAAGGAGATGCGGTGGTAGTGGTGGTTTCTTATCCCCGCTGGAGGGGAGTGTAGATCGGGTTGCTGGGGAGGGAGAGAGTTGTCACGTTTTGGAGGGGTGAAGTTGGTTGGTGGGGGGAGAGGTGCGGTGAGGTAAGCCGAAGGGGGGGTTGGTCTTTTTCTTTTCTTCTTTTTTTTTTCTCTAAAAGAAAGAAAAAAAAAAAAAAAAATTCCTTTTCCCCTCCCTCTCTTCCTCTCTTATCTATTTTTCTTCTAGTTTCAATAATAAAATTCAAAGGCGATGGTATATTGCAATCTAGATCTCTGAGTATTACAAGAATGACACCGTGCCGACATTCCCGGATGCGCAACTGGGCACGCGACAATGCGCCATGCGCCAAGCGGTGACGGTGACGGTGACGGTGACTCGGTGAGAGCCGTCTACCTTAGGTGGACGGACGTGCCGACGCCGACTGGTCCGGTCCGTTTGCATTGCACGTGATATTGATATTCCCTCACTCACCGAGGCATACCTACCTAGAGAGAGGATGTGAAGCACTGGAGGAAGAAAAGGAATCACAGACAGTGACTTGCACAGGAAATCTTCTTCTTTTCTTTCTCTCTAATCAAACAAGCTCCCCCATCTCCTTCTACCCCCAATCCCCTCATCTCATCTCATCCGCATCTCATCTACACAACCTCGCTGTCTCATCAACCAGTACCTATCTACCTCCACCAAACAAAGGGAAAAGGGGCTGTACATAGCGTCACATGGGTATCTATCATCATACATACATACATACATATATACTCTCACATTTCCATTTCCATCTCGGGCGTCACGCGTACCCGCCCAAAAATCATAACACCTCGCTATGCTGGCTTGCTGGCTTGCTTTTACTTTTGCTTCTGCTTCTGCTTCTTTGCTCTCCAACGACGGGGAGGATATCCCTCAATCATCATCACTGCCCCCGTGCCCCATGCCGCCCCCGAAATAGGCCTGGTCGATGGCGAAGATCCAATCCACCTTCTCGCGCTCGCTGCGCGCCTTGAACAGCCACGTATTATCCGTGCCGTAGACCGCGAAGACGCTGCCCGCGTCGCTCTCTCCCCCGCGGACCCTCCCAGCGCCGTTCGACGCCCGACCCGCCCCCTCCCGCTGCAACAGTTTAGCGATCTGGGGCGAGTGGTCGATGCGCGAGTTGCGGAGGGACACGACGCAGATCTCTTCCCCGTCCGGCACGGAATGGATGTGCAGGTACGGACGTCGCAGTTCGACGAACCGACGTACCCACCGTGTAGAGTCGGCCGAGGGGGTGAAGAGGTAGCCGCCTTTGAGGATCGTCGCGTTCTTGGGGACGGAGGTGACGGTCGCCAGGAACATCGGTTGGCGTTGTGCTTCCTCCTCATCGTCAGAGGTCGGGGGGTGGTGGATAGGGGTTGGTTTTGGATGGCGTCTGGAGGGAGGGGCACCGTTGGTAGGCGGTTCGACGTTGGATGGTGTCAATATGCTGGTGATTGGGTCGTGGCAGAGCTTCCACAAGCCTACGTACTTCTCCAGTATCTTCTTCTCGTGCTCCGGAAGTGGGCGATCTTGTGATTCGCCATTCGCATCGCCATTGCTATCGCCGTGTTTATCACCATTCGCATGACCATTCGCAACAACCATGGAGCGTTTGGGGTAATCGATCTTGCGCAGAAGGGGCCGTGCTGCATCCAGTTCTGCAAACCGTACTCTCCGACGCTTCGCGGCGATGTAATCGCGGATGAGCGATACACCTCTGGGCGTCCAATTTGTCAATCCCTCTTCACCCTTGACATAATCGTTTTGCGTGTTCATCCGCCACAGATCACCTGCTCGTTTCACGGGCGTCGGTCGGACCGCTATCGTGAAGACCCCGCTCATGGAATGTACAATTCTCACGTTCTGAAATAGCGAGGCGAACATGCTTGTGGACCGTACGTAGGACCTCGAGATTATCTGAGAGCACACATTGATACAGAAGGTCATTGGCTCAGCAAGCTTCTCGGACGTCACATCCCAAAGGAGTGACATCTGAACTTTATGTTTATCAGAGGTGACTCGGTCAAGGAGCAATGAGCCATGCACGCTGGAATCCCATTGTCCCATTACAGTCACGTCGCTGGTGCCATTAGCATTTTGCTTGACCATCGGTTTAGAGACGAGTTTCAGGGGGATTTCGTCCGTAGCAGAGCTCAGACCAGGCGACTTCCCGACATGATCGACGAGTTGAATGCGTCCGACCCGCAAGTTCGAGATAGCTTGCCAGGGTAGGGCATCGCCGGAGCTGTGAGTCAAGTGGATCACGATCCGGCGTTGAAGACCCTGATGCAGTTGATATGTCCCCATATCAGTGTCGCTCGTCTGAATAACTTCTACCGGGAGGTAATCCCCAGTCTCAGCAAGCTCAAGTATTTGCATCCTTGCGAAGACATCGTGCTTCTCCTCCGTATAGAATTGAGATTCCGAGATGCGCGCATTTTTCCGCTTCTGCTGAGGTTTGGGAACATTATCTCGCATGTCATCCCAGCTAACGAGTTTATCAAGATGCATTGAAGAAACCTTTGCGTAGATAGCGATGCGTAATGACACGTCCGTGGGACCAAACATCGGCACGCTCATGCTGTGAACGCTCTCGAATCTGATCGCGCTCTCGTCGAAGTCTTTAATCATCTGTGTTGTTGTGACGCCACATTCTCCAGATATGCCAGGTATGAATAACTGAGCATGAACTTCTGTACCCTCACGCTCTGCGAAACCTACCATATCATGCATGACGACGTTAAACTTCAGAGTACTTGACGGTGCTCGTGCTGATGACGGCTCCAGTGAAAGCTTAATGATACCAATGGCGTGCGAAGTGTACGGTGAGAGAACGTCTAGACTGAAGTCTTGAACCCGGCTCTCGAAGACCGTTGCGAGTGGTACATCAACATCGCCAATATGGGTATACTCCGGCATGCAAGTCTCCGTGAAAGGGTTGTCCAGCTGGAAATGCTGGAGGTACTGTGGTCGATCCAAGTACTGGTACATCTGCCTCATGCGCCTGACACGATCTTGTAGCTTTTCCAAGCTCCAAAGGTGCACGACACTATTCCTATAGTCCATGACCCGGACACCTACACAAGGTTTTGCGGTGCTCTCGAGGAATTGATCGTCCCCTTCTCCTGAGATACCATTGAGGACCATATCGTAGGACGAACACATGTCATGTCCAACATCGACAATAGTAAACTGAAAGACGACACTTTCATCCATCTCTTGGCTCATGACTTGTGCTTCTTTGAGATTGGCCGCAGATTGGAGGACGGCTTCCGCCATACGAACATACCTCCGTCCTCGCCAATGATCCACGACCTTCTTTGCAATAGCCACCTCTGCCTCGGACAACGGCGTCCGACCTTTAGGTTTCGGCTTCGAGGATGCCATCTGTTCAATTTTTTCTTCAAACTCCTTCCGTTGGGCTTCCAGCTGCTTCAGCATCTCTTCCTTAACTTCTCGGAGATTCTCCTCCATCCGAGCTTTCTCCTTCTTGATCTCTTCAACTTCCACATTCGCAGCTTCAGCTGTTTTCAATTGATCCCGATATTCTTCTTTCTGCTTGTCCAATTGGGTTTGCATTTCCTCCCTTACTTCCCTCATCTTATCCTCCACCTCGCCCTGCTTAGGTGTTGATGGCATCGTTAAAGCGGTATCCAACGAGAAATTATCCAGAGTACCATTCGACATGTATTTTTCCCTAACAGGGTAGGAAGTCACCGAATCCATGTCATCATCCATCTCTCGGCCAGCGCGCTCAGCTCTCGCTCTCTGCACATCCTCGAATAGGATGTTTAGCTCTTCATCGGTAAGACCAGCGATTTTCTGATCTGGACCAAGAATCGCACTAGCAGCCTCACGTCGAGCAAAGGACCAGTCGGAATCACGACCTCCTCGTTGAGAGGGCATTGGGGAGTCAGGCCGACTGCTTTCCCAGTCAGCTTCCGATGTTGCTTTGCTGATCGACCTTTCATGTCTAGGTATAGGACTTGGGGATGGGGAAATCTTTTCACAGTGCTCCTGCATCTGGCTCGCGGTCATGGAATGCCGTAATAGACTTTGCTGTGCTCGTTCTTCTCTAGCCTCCATAGGATGATTGAACCGGAAGATGTGGAAGTCTCCAAGAATAACACGATATCCACTCCGTAGACGCGTTTCTTCTGTGATTCGTTTTCCATTTACCATGACAGCTGCTCCCTCCTTCGGTACCAACGTCACTTTATTGTCAACATTCTCGAAGGTACAGTGTTCTTGTAAAATACGGCTGCCGTTGAGCCTGATCTCAGAGGGATTAGCTGCCTTGGATTCGACATTACCGACGGTAGTGGTCCCGGGTTTCAGGTTGTATACCAGGCACTCTGCCAGTAAAGGATCATCTGACAGATTGACAAGATGTGGCATCTTCTTCGGCGTATGCAGCCCCACAAACCCCTTCTCGATGCTAATGCCCAACTCCTCTAATGCCGCCTCTCGTTCTTTGTGAATTTCCTCGGTCTTCTGTAACTTCTCCTCCCAGGTCTGATTCAGATCGGAATACAGCTTCTCACTCTGACTGAGTTGTTCCGCAATCTCTGCCTTTGAAACCTTTTTGACTGTTCCATCCTGTTGCACAATGCTAATGATTTGTTTGTCCAACGGCGTTCCCTCGGCATAGACTTCTTCCGTCGCCCCACCGCCTCCGCTGAGCCTACTTCGAAGTGTAGCCAACTCTTCTTTCAATTCACGGATCATTCGAGCATTGGCGTCCTCGTTCACCACAGCGTGGTTCTTAATTCTCTTTGCGCTGTCTGCATAACGAAGGGTACTGAGAGTCTCATCGAAATTGATATCCGCTGGGGAGATGGCCGCTATCATGGCTGTCATACTATTACCCCCCAAGGAGTCTTTCAGCAGCCATGTCAAGACACTGTCTCGATATGGTACTTGAGTTGGTTTTCCGCCTTTCTTTTTCTTGGATTCTGACAAGTCCGCCAGTGCAGCAATGACTCGACCAAGTGTTGATAGCGATCGATTAATCTCGGCACCTTCTTTTAGACGAGCTCCTGTGGCACCGGTCGAAGTTGCTCGTTCAGAACCAGCCAGATCCACCAAACTAATCTTTGCAACTTTTTCCATGGCCATATTGGTCTCAGTGTCCAGTCGTTTCTGGGTCAGGGTAAGGGTGAAGACGGCATGACTTCTACTACTTGTCTCGTTCATATTCGTCGCCGCGACCGTTCTGGCCTTGTTTCCCTCGTCCATCAGGTGGTCAATCTCGTTGAAGCTGCTAACCACCAACTTGGCCAGATCCTCCACGTATGGACCTGTAGAAGGGTGCTCTCTGACCTTAAGATTCCCTTTCGTGCTTGGATTCAGCAAATCTCTCACCCTCTCATTATAGATCTCCAAATATGACACCTCAACAGTAAACCTGACGTTCTTGTCCTCCTGCATCGTTCCGATCCGTTCAAACATATCTTGACAAATTTTTGGAATAACACCCTGGTCCTTCCCATATCCCATCATCGAATATGACTTTCCAGAACCAGTCTGTCCGTACGCAAAAATGCAATTGTTGTATCCTTGAAAAGCATTATCCAAGAGAGGTTTCCCAAGATCATTATGTAGGTCATCTTGTCCGGCATAATGAGGGTCGGCACGATTGAACGACCAGTATGATTTATCGAAAGCAAAGACCTTCAACCCGGTGTCCTTGTTCGCTTTTCCACCTCGACTTCGCTCTTCGGCATCGGGTGGTGAAGTAAGAAGAGTTTGTTGATCTTTCATTTGCACGATACATTTTGCCCCGCGATCAATTTCTAGGAGAGCGTTAGAGCGTGCGGCAAGTGATAGAACATGGATTGCGATTAAAGACGGCTCGGGACGTACCTCTGCTATTGAAGGGCCGTACTCTCACCACCACCTTAATATTTCCTCCCCCTCCCGGCGCCATCTTTGCGGTTATTGATGTCGCCCGACCCCTTTCAAGTGCCTTTGCTAATTATGCAGCTTTGGGTCCCGGGCGTCCCGATGTATTTACCAAGCGTTTGTGATCCGGTATTCGACTCAAGTACTGTCTAGAATTTGGAGATAGAGGAGGAAGCATCGAGAATAATCCACAGATATGCCAAGCGTGGTCAGGTTGTCATGGCTCCTGTCTTCGTCGATTCGGGGGGTTGTGTATTTGAGAACCCAAGAAGCCACGCCTCACTCCCTCGTGGTATACAATAGCCAGCTAACACGTCCAAGAATATATAGAGGTAGATTGACGTGTTCGGAGATAGGATATCAAAGCTGTGGACGTTAGAGTTCGGCCGTTAGGGGGTGTTGACAGGCGCGTCTTCGCGTCTAGGATGCCGCACGGCGAGATGAGGAACAAATGTGAACTCGTCGACCCCTGTACGAATTATAAAGTACTGGTGCGACATGTGCAATGATGAAGCTGTGCGGGCGGATCACTTGACGGTGTGGATATAGAATAAATAACCGTCACGTGGTACTAGGTCACGAGGTATACCTAGGTACATACTCAGGTACCTTAGATACTAGTCGAATCAAAAGGCTCCCCGGTCACTTGGTTTCATATTGCTTATCATTACCTAGCGTATTTATATGAGTCAGGTCTTTGACCCCTTAATATTGATCCTAGTCTCCCCCAGGTCCTGACAGATGATGATGAGAACTACAAGTACCAAAGATATTAGAACTGCGTATTTCCTACAAATAATATGACTATAGGTCTCTCATATTGTGTGTCAATCTTTGTTAAACGTGCCGCGGTAATGGAAATGTTGGAAATATGGAACAATGAGACACGTTCCTCTCACTCTAATATACTTGTAGTCGACATATTCCTTCTCTTAGGAGAGTGTATATAAGGCCTATTACAAAGACAATGGAACCCCCCAACAGCAACCATGGATATGTAGCCTCCAAGAAACCTGACAGAGTCTCATGCATAGAAGCTGTATTAATGCTTCACTGATTGAAAATCAGATCAATGACCCCAAGAGAACGCTGAAGCAGGAAGAAGTAAGTTCTCGTCATGAATGCCAGCTTCAAATATTTGCAGACCCAACTCTCACGGCGGCAATTGCAGCCGATATCTCATGATAGCGACCGTAGACGGCACCAGCTTCTCAGTCCCATATTTAGTATAACAGTATACCTTGAGCGCCGTAGTCATCTTCAAGAGAGAGCCAGCAAACATCGTCCTGGCTTCCCAAAATGGGTATCACGTGGCACCCAATCAACCGAGAATTAAAGACATGGAAACGCCGTTCGCATTGCCCACTCCGCCGAACTGTTCTTGGAACAAAGTCATCTGCACCTGTAACTAGAAACAGTAGCAAGAGGCCACCGCTAGGTAGGCCACAGTCGGGGCGGATATCATGCAATGTAATAACCCTCTCACAATCGAATTAGATTAACCCCGCAGACGGATGCAGTTGTCCGTGTCGAGTCTTCCGACTCTCTCTCTGTGTGTGGAATAATTCAAAGCGCATAAGACAACAAACATAAGATCTGTCGAGACAAAAGATAGAAGCAGAAAAACATGGACTCGATACAAGAGCCAAGTCGACCCTATACTTCAGGGGAGACTCGATCTCTTCAAGGCTCTGGCTACTATTCGAGCTTGAGAGGTTGATCGCAAGTTGCTACTGCAAGGAAAGAGCAGGGCCTCGTCAGCGCACTTGATGCAAGGAGGCGCGGAAGAGAATGCGAGATGAGGTTGGACCTGTATTGCAATCCTCGTCCCGGACGCAGTACCTGGTCCCACCACGCCAGAGCCTTGCTTTGCTCAGGAAGAGTGTGCTATGAGGGCGAACGAAGAGACTTCACCCAGCAACTAACAGTTGGATGTACCCAGGCAGAGGGAGAATGAGAAATATAGGGAGGGGCGTGTGTCACGAGAAGCAGAGAGGAAGGGCCCGCGTCCTCTGGAAACAAATATAAAAATTAGTAGGAATAGGCAAATAGATATAAAGATAAATAAATATAGATTTGCCTTGCCTTGCCTTGCCTTACTTTGCCTTGCCTTACTCCAATCTGGACCGCCCCTCAATCCTCCCCCAGTCGCGGCCGCTCCAGACAAAGCGACGGTGCCGCTGTCAACGGGGGCGGGTTCATCCATAGTGGCGCGGTGGGCGGGTTCCAAAAAAGAAGACAAGAATAGTAAAAAGCTGATGGCAATAATAGCCGTAGTCCGCACTTAAACACAGTAGTGCTGCGGAGCGGGTTTGGGGTCGTTTGGGGTCCTTGGGGGGGTCTTTGGCCGCTTTGATCGCTTGTTCGCGGCGGGAGACTCGTTAGCACGCTTAGCTTGGCCACAAACAAAAGAACTGCAACCGAAACTTTTTGACCCTCTCTCCCCTAAGATCCTCCATCCTCAAAATTATTCTCGTCCAACACGCAAATTAAAGAGAACTGTCGTGTCTACCGCAGTTCTTGCCTCTCTCTACCAGAACCCGCCTCTTCTAAACCCAAAAGTACGTGCAATTCGTGCCTTCACCGCCCTCAGTCTTGACCCCACCATGAAACTCCCCTTCCAAGACCTCAATCTCCCTCTACGGCCTTCACGCTGCCAGTCAACTTTCGCGCATTCCCACTAACAGGTCCTCTCTTCTTTGCAGAAAACACTCCTTCAAAAACCCAAACTATGGATTCCTATGGCGGTGGACAGCCCCGTGGCTGCTACAACTGTGAGTTTTGCGCCCGATCCTCTCTTGACTCCCCACACCGTCCATCCCACGTCTTGCACGTCTCCGTCCTCTTCTATCCTGCGACCGCACTCGCGCTGGCATAGATCGCGCTGCCAGGTCATTGAGATTCGTCCAAGTCACTCTACTTGCTACAATTCAATCCGGCCAATTGACGGGCGTGGTCCATCAGCGCGGCCATCAGCACTGCCTGGGTCTGCCCGAATGGGCGCAGATCGATCGCCAAGACCGTATATGCGACACCACTGCAGCACACTTGTACACCATGATACATGATACCAGAAACTCAACTGACTTTGAATAGGCGGCGATGCTTCTCACCAGGTACGGCTTGTGAAATACCGACCGTTTACCCTTGGTTTTCTTTCCATTGCTAACGTTGAATCTTAGGCACGCGACTGCCCAACCCGTGGCCCAGCTAAGTGGTAAGGCTCCCCTGCGCAGTTCAGATGCTCATAAACTAATGTTGTTTTGATAGCTACAACTGTGGTGGTGAGTGACCACAACGGCCTTTGCCATGAACTTGAGACTGATGAGCATGCGATTTTAGGTGAAGGACACATGAGTATGTTCACTGACACGCATTGAACTCTGAGAACGAGACCATGCTGACAATATGCTAGGCCGTGAATGCCCCGAGGGACCAAAGGACAAGACCTGCTACAAATGCCTTCAGCCAGGACATATCGCAAGTCCGTTTCTCCTGATTCCTTGCGCATCAACACATCTTCTAACAAAACATAGGAGACTGCACCAACGCCCCAGTTGAGGGTGCTGGTCGAGGTGGATTCTCATCCGGTGCTGGATCCCAGGAGTGCTACAAGGTATGCAGCAACAGCAACAGGGACCAGGACTTCGTTAACACTTCTCTAGTGCTCAAAGATTGGCCACATTGCGCGCAACTGCCCAGAGGCTGGAGGATACAATGGAGGCTTCGGCGGTAACCAGGGTGGCTACGGCGGTGGATTCGGTGGACGCCAAGGACAGACCTGCTACTCCTGTGGTGGCTACGGTCACCGCGCAGTTGACTGCACCCAAGGCCAGAAGTGCTACTCATGCGGAGAGATCGGTCACCGTGCGGCTGATTGCACCCAAGGCCAGAAATGTTACTCATGCGGTAACAGCGGACACGTCTCGAAGAACTGCCCCGAAAAGGCGAACTGAGTATGAATTCAAAACGCAGCGGCTAGTATTTGCAGGTTGAATGGATCAGAGCATCAGCAATGGCAGGGAGCTATAGTACGTTAGTCATTATGCATAATGTCCAAACCCTAGGAAGCAAAAGGGAAAATGGAGGGAAAAGGGATGGAGGGAAGGGTGTTTTGTCTTGTTTTCCCCTCCTCCTCTGGGAGCACAATTATACAAGGTTGCCTTTTTTCTCGCATGGGTTTCTCGTTTTTGTCGAAAATCCAAAAATCAACTGCGTCTGATACGAAACAATCCTCTCCATTATCAAAGCCGGGGTATCTTTCCTCTGCGTCCTCATCCGTGAAATTTCCATTTCTTACGCATGCATGCAGTCTGCTTAGCTAGAGCGGCTGGAGATGTTGAGCTTTCGAACTAAGATATTCACAAGCTCCTACAGCTCTCCCCACGATTCCTAATACTCCACTCTGCTCTAATCAAGTACGACTCCTCACTTTCTTCCACCTCCCACTCCCCTTCTCCCTTTTCAATCCCCAGAGATCGTCTCTATACATATATCAATCAGCAGCCTCGTCCAGCTATCGGAATGCGGTTTGTCATCTAATCAAAAACAAGTAAATCCAAGACGAGTGAGTACATGTCACGAAATGATATCGAGGTTCTGGTGAAGATGATTCATGGTTATTCTAAGATAGGTACATACATAACAAAGCCGCCCCATTTCCCAACCAACAAAGGAACAATCTAAGGTAGTCGTGCTCTATGCAACGAACGACTCTGAAAACAGGGTATCATTTTTTGAAGGAACGTCTTGCCATCCACACCGGTCTTGAACGAGTGAAGGACGCCGGTAGGTCGGTAGGTGTTAGTATTATGAACACAACAAATGTATCACACGAACCAAACTGATGCGGTGCGCCTAGGTAAGGAAACCGGATGGCCGTTGCAGCATCAACATCTCACTCATCCTTCATACATCATATCCACACAAGGAAGAAAAAGATCATGATGATGTCCATAGACCTGATCAGCAAGTTTGCGACCTGGCATGGTTTCCCACCAATCCTTCGAACGCTACCGGGTTGAGCGTGATGCCTGCCTCGATAGCGTTCTCCGTCTCGAAGCTCAGCTTCCGTTCCTTGCCCTTCTGAAGATCCTTGATCTCGTCCTCAATGTCTGCCAGCAGTGCGTACACCCCCGGGTCCGCATAGATGCGGATCGACTCGACGTCGCCGCGCGCAACCGGCACCGGCGACTGCGGGCTGACCTCCTCGGGTGGTGTCGGGAGCCGTGTCGGGCTCTGGCTCTTGGTCGGGCTGTGCGGCGGCGTATCCTGGCCGCGCATCCCCATCTGGATGCTCTGCATCGCCGCGCTCATCTTCTCCTGCGCTGCCGGTGCCTGCACGATCAGCGCCGCTGCCACATGTTCCAGCAGCTTCTGGCGCACTCGGATCCGTCGATTCTCCGCCTGCTCTAGCTTAGACACCCAGCTATCGATTGAGGCGTCGAGCTCAGCTAGTGCTTCTTCTTGCTTTAGGATGGATTCATTCGAGAAGCGGGCGGTGCGCGGCGAGCGCAGTGATGAGCAGATCCGCTGGTGCAGGTTGCGGCGTCCGGACCGAAGATTTCGGTGGGTTTTACGTAGGTATTCGCAGCGCTCGTCGAGACTGCGGAGTTCCTTTGAGTACGTTAGGATGTTGGTGTAGAAAGGGATGGGAGAAAGGTTGATGAGACGAAGTGAGAACTTACGCGAGACAGTGCGTCGACGTCTTTGGAGTTGAGAACCTCGAACTGGGACGCTTGCCCAACGGCCTGCCTTCTAAGCAAATCAATTTCAATTGCTGGCAGTAAGCTCATCACATCTGAGGGCTTAGTTCCCTGTGGAAGGGCCTCACAAGCTTCTCGTTCTTCTGTTCTCAGGGGACTTGATATTAATCGCTTCTTTGGTCGCCCTCGATCCATGATACTTCCACCTTCGGATTCCCCTCGTCGGTGACAAGGGTGCTGTTCGGTGCGGGAACTGGTTTCCGAATTGCAGCGAGTATGGGTCACGGGTGAAGCACTCCATGGTTGGGGGGAGCTGCGGTTTACCGGTGCGGAGAAGGGTGTGGGCTGTGGTACAGATGAAAGAGGAGTACTTGTTATGGGCGCACTTGTTAAAGATGTTTGAGGTGTGGAGACAGGCGCAGTCGACGGGGACCCTTTCAGCTCCAATAGCAACCTCGCACTTTTGGGTGGGACATCCGGGCCTGGAGTCTCGTCATCCAACTCAATCTCGTTCCTTGATCCTTGTTGGGCAAGTCGGGGCTTTGGGGCCGACGACGAGGGAATGATGAGCGGCATAAGAGACCTTGGTGATCCTGGCCGTCTCGTTGGTGCTGGTACTGAGCCAAGTGGCCTTGATCTGGTATTGTCGCCCGTCTGGATCTTGGTATTTGATAAAGTATTGGATAGAGGTATCTTCTCAGAATGCTCTTCCAATGAAGGCCCAGTTATGCATCTCACCATGTTCTCTCCAAAAGGATTTTGCCGCCAGCTATTACCTGGGGCACTGATTGATCTTTCATGTACCGGTGGCCGGCCAGGTATTGTTGCTGTTTCATTTTTGATCAGCGTCACATGTACGAACAGGATTGAACCCAGACTCACGAGAATCCATGGCTATTTCTTGCACCGTTGTCATAGGCCCCAATTCGGGTACGCTTATTTTGCGTCGTCCAGTTCGAATGGTGGGCTGGTCCTTGGATTTTAACCGGAGCCCAGCGACGCGCATGGATCGGTCCTTCTCGCTGCTTCCGCCTTGCCCTAACGATAAGGTGCTCTCTGAGTCCGGGCTCTTGCGTCCTGCCATTATTGAAAGCTTCTCTTTTGAGAATGTCAAATATTTGCGGGTCTCGCTGGGTTGATGCATCCTCCAGACGAACTTCTCCCTCTCTTCTGTTGCTGGGGTCTCTGGAGGTGGAGTCTTTGGTTTCTAGATCTGGTGAGTAATAGCTTCTTGAGGATGAGAAACAACATACAGATTCATATGGGGGATGGGGGGAGAGTTCTCTCGCTATATAATTATTGAGTCCCAACCCCGTTGAAGAGTCGAACAAGCAGTTGGCGATATGGGCCATATTATACTGCCGTCAAGGATACCTGCTCTCTCAAGGCGGCGAAAGAAAGAAGGTACAAAAGTATTATGGGATCGAAAGCAAGGATGAAAAATTAAAGGGGTACCAAAGGCAGGTAGGTATATATGATTCCTGTATAGGGACTCAATGCAGTTGACCCAACGAGCCGGCAGGAGGATATACTTATGTGCACCAAGCGGTTGGACCCGCCCTTGGCTTGTGGGTGGTAGAAGAAGAATTTAGTATCGTGGAGGAGCATCTAGCATCGCGAGTAGCATTATACATCATAATAGAAAACCACTAGGTCACATATATGTTCTGCAGCCAGGATGACTGGGGGCACCCGGCTCCAACGATGGTGCCGGGTGGAGGGCGAACCCACGAGAGGAAACAGGAGCGTTGCGGTGTTGAGACGCCGAAGAAGAGGGGGCTGGATGAAAATAGATGCACGGGGCGCGTTTGATGTGCCGTCTACACATTAGTCGTGTATTTGGATTGCAACGGCACGTAGTAGCATCTAGCCAGGAGTTCTGGTGTTCTGGCATTGCACCTGAAGGCTGGGACGAAACCGCTTGGGGCCCTGGCCCGCCTGCACAAGCACGGCGCTGCAGCTACCAGACAGGGCTCGAGTGCCGTGCACCCTGAGAGAATGGTACTGCGGTATGGCAGGCTTGAGAGTTGAATACCTCGCGATGTACCCTGATCCTCCTGCGGGAGTGTGTGTATGGGTTGGATGCATGTTCCGGGGATCGCGTAGGAGAGAGGCCGGGGCAATTGCGGGCGGGACACGATGCTACGAAGAACAGTTGACGATGGGTTCGGAGAGGGGATCAGTAGACTTCTACTGTGTCTGTCCAAGAATCTAGGGTGATCAACTCTGGTAAAGAGGGAAAGCAAGTTGCACCGTCACAGTCGGAATTGAAGCGGAGTTCCTTCTGGCACGGACGCTACCTTTTTGACTTCATAGCGAGACTCGAGGCCAAAGATTCGAAGGTAGAACATTCCCTACATACTTTGTTAGTGCTCAGTATATTCACCTCTTCTACTTTATTTGTATCAGGGCTTCAACTCCCTGGATCTGATCTCAGTATTGCTGAATGATCTTCGCTTCTAAGTGTTCCTTTTCCGGGTCTCCGGTGCCTTCTGCTCTATATGTCAACCATACACGCTTGCCAGAAGATTTTCGAATTACGAAGGACATGGTCAAACACGTATCTATACCTAGATAAAAGCTTAAAGCTTGCCACAGTTCAAAAGCTCCGACATTTCGGAATTCTGGTCTTCTTTGATTTGATATCAGCCATGTACCTTACATACAGTATCTACGGGGACCAATACTGTTCCCCTCACCACCCCCGGAAACGAAAGGATCTCCGAAACATTCAATGTAACCCTAGAGTCCTACTATGGTAACCCTACATTGAATACCCTGAGACTACTATTATACCTTAACAGTACTTTTGGAACTTAGAAAACATCCTTTTGATGCTGGTGGAAGCGTAGTAAGGTACCTCACCGCAACCACGCTCTTCTATTCGTATAGAAGAAGCCGTCCAGGGTACACACCCTGAATTGTCAACAAGCACTGGTAGCCTGGCAGGTTGGCAGGTCGCCTGTGCGTCAAATATCCTGGGGTGCGAGCCGACGATCCCTGTGCTCAAACCACGACGGTCTCAAAGAAAGCTTGAACAAAGAACTGTACTTCTCCTCCCTCCCTCCGTACTCCTCAGAACGCTCGCATCAGAATCTCAGCGGATGGTTCTTGGATGACCCGGGAGCTCTAGCTGACAGCGCTCCTGATACTCGAAAGGGTGCGTTCGTCCGGCATCTCCTGTCACGACGTTTGTCGGGAGCTATGCCGGTTGGGCCCATGGAACGGCTCGACTCAGCCTCTCTGGTGGAGCATGGAAACGATGGCTAAACATGGCAGCTGTTTCTGCTGTACTTGTTCTGGATCACTATTTGCGCCACCACGGCCAGCAAGAAACAAACCTGGAAGCTGAGAGATTCTCTGCGGCCACGCGTGAGAGGGACCGAGAGTCATCGACTAGGTGCTTAGTGAGGTTATTCGCTGCTCTACTCTCGTGTGAAGAGCCCAGATGGTTGGCAATAGGGATATCACACGAACCAGCATCGAGTTTCTACTGTGAGTTCTGAGCTTTGGTGTCTGATCGCGCATTCGCCGGTCACTGTCCTGGATCCGGAAGCTCTCGAGACTACTCCGTATATTACTAAGGCGTTGCTTGCTTATAGTACTAGAGTTTGGTTTCATCGACGCCTAGTACGCTTATTATAGCCATGGATATTCTTAATATTGCCAAGCATTTGACGATAGTCACTGTTGTGATGCTGTAACCACACGGACACTTTAAGGTGCTACTACCGTTATCCTCTCAAGTTTGGAATCTGGACCGATCGATTGAACCAGAGACAACTTGTGAAAAGCTATGCGGAACCGCAGGACTTATCAATCACATCATGAGGGTCATAGAGCACATCTCTGGATTGAAACAACGCAACTGCTATCCGCACATTCATTTTTTCAGATCATTCAATCATATAGAGATCGAAATCCAAAACGCAAAGCCCTGCAACAAAAGCCGGAGACGGGTCCCCCCTCCTGTACGGTGATCTTCGAATCTACTGTATCTACTGTATGGTGGAAGAATCTATAATCTATCTGATACTCGGAGTATTAAGCCCCTCCTTATGCCAAGCATCTTATCTCCACCAAGCTTTTCTTCCTGGTCCCTCATCTCCAATCTTTTCCACCTTATCCCTCTCTCTTTTTGCTTCCAAGAAATCGCTATGCACAGCGAAAACGTGGATATCAATCAAGAATCCAGACGTACCGACTCGAATCTCCGCATATCGCCCGAATAACTCCTAGCTCACTTGCGGACCCTTGTTTCTAGATGCTTTCATATACCTGGGTCGCTCACAAATGTCCCGGGACGGGCCCTGTCGGGTTGTGGGTTCGTTAGCCAGGAACTTGTCTTATCATATCTGATGTCCCACTCGAATCCGCAACTTCAGATCCCTACTGTAAAATATTGTACACTCGCCACAAAAGCCCATCCACTGCCTGAAAATATACCACAATAGACACAGGTAGTTTCTACTTCTTCTCTTCTTTTCATTAGCCAAATTCGGGTTCAATTCGGAGTATTTACTTGACAGGAGCTCAGACCCCTCATCACTCCCCTACCAACCCCAGTTATAACCCCACCAGACCCTAGCAAATCAGACAGTGTCCCTGCGAGATCCCTACCAAGTACCCATAACATGTGAGTCCCTCTATAATCAGCAATCTATTCGAAGTCCCCTTATCTTTTTCTTCAGAGAGCACTATCCTATCTCTAGATCCCCGATACATCTCAAGCTTTTTTAAAGCGACAGCGAACAATTCAAGCTTCAGACATTTTGCACCCTCGAATCCGGATTAATAACTTAGCGGGGGCCAGGGCAAGGGTCGCTGTTTGAGATTCTGCGAGGGGGAGACATGGCGGATCGGCCGGATACGTGAAGTAAAGTTTGCTGGGAAGGTTTATGGTTTATGCGGTAATGTTGGTGGCGGGGAGAGCCGGCCAAACGGATTGGAGTCCGGATTAGATTTTCCGGGCTCGGGATTCTGTTAGTTATGGTTACAGGTGATTGTGTTTTGAACTTTGTTGATCGGTACCCTCCCGAATAGCCTCGTGATAAGTTGGTGCTGGCTCGCAATCAGAGCCAGAGTTGCGAATCGTGCTGCTACTTCTTTCATTCTCTACGCCCCCGCTTGATGTAATAATTCATGAGTATCGAAAGCAAAACAGATCGTAGTCCTGTCTTTTCTTGCTAGCAGTAGTCGTCGCCAGTGCGATAATAAGGGCATTTGGGGAGATGGAAACCTCCTATCCTGAGGAATTTCGCTCCCGCCCTCCCTTTCATCCTCTCCCCCCACACATGCACAAAATCTCATAAACATAGATCTCTATCCAATTGTCAGATACCTAAGTTGATCTTCAGATTCGCACCCAACGCTAAAGCGCGTCATCGCCAACGTCTCTGTGATCATCTCATCTCGTGGTGGTATAACGGCACAGCAAGCGGCACAGCTCAGCTCTCGATCCCCCCAAAAAGTCTGTTTTAACATCTTGTACACCTACTACATTCCTCTTCTGTTAGGGTCAAGTCTCAAGGTGCCCAAAAAGACGAAAGGGAGATTAGAAAGTTCTTGGTTCCAACCTAATCTATGATCGCCGTTCAGGATTTCTAAATATATCCTAAGAAGTCACTTATTTCTGCATACCGTCTCAAAAACAAACAGCCAACATGCCTGAAAACGGCACAGGCACGGCAGGATTTCAGGCTTAATCAAAGCCTACTGCTCCTTCGTGAGTACTGGCACTGCACGAGAAGGAGGCGCTCTTCACGTGGTGAGGTCCTATGGCCGAGAGTTTCACGCCTAAACTTTAAATCTCCAATGCCGAGATGCCACGCTCGCTGATCACTGCGGGAGGTATGGCATCCACCGAGTTTTTCTCGTTGCAGATGCCTGCAGGGCAGGGCCAGATCATAGATCTTCGCGAGGATTCCCACCCACACTTTCGCCCTCAGAGACGGGGAGCGGGGATCGAGGATGGCGAGGGAGACAGGATAGGGTGGTATCGGCGTCGTAGAAGCCTAAAAACAAGACAGGAGGAGGCTGTGAGGTCGAGAGTTGAACAGCTACTGGTGTGTACTGCACAGGTAATGAGGCACCTGTAACAAGACATGGCGCGAGAGATGTGAGAGCGAATCTGGAACTGTGCAACCTTCAGCATGATGTCTAGTTGTTCCCAACAGGATAGAGGTTAATAACCTGATTTATCTTCCCGATAATAGAACAGAAGCGCTTGACCTTCGAGGGAAACCCGCTGAATGGATTTTTGGAGGATCCCCCCCCCCTCTTTCTTAGGCTGCGCAGAAACCTATGGGTCCCTACCAAATAGGTTGGGTACCTACCCTATAGGGTAGGTTATAGTAAATAGGACCTAACCTATAGGTCCCTAAATAAATCTACGACCTAACCTATAGGGTAGACCTAACCTATAGGTATAGTGTATCTTAAGGCACTAAGGTACCTTTACACTTACGCGATACCTAAGGTCATAATCATTAATTAGTATAAAGATTAGTATAAAGATTAGTATAAAGATTAGTATAAAGATTAGTATAAAGATTAGTATAAAGATTAGTATAAAGATTAGTATAAAGATTAGTATAAAGATTAGTATAAAGATTAGTATAGTTATCCTAAGTTTAAACGATTATAAAATAAATAAATCAAAATAGTTTTATATATATTTATTTTAGTACTTAGGCTCTACTATCCTTAAGTCCTTGCCTACTTTGTTACGCGATCTAAAATAGATCTTTTATCCTATAATTCCTGTACCTGTTTCCTTAGCGTATTAATACCCCTAAGAGTCTCTAGCTTAGATCCTAGAGGTAGAGTTAGTAAAACCGACTCTACGCTATTACGATCTCTATTAACTACTAGCTTAAGAATGTCCTTATCCTTAAGGTCTTCTAGTAGATTATAGATTAACAGATCCTATATAGTATTCCTCCTTTTACGCTCTACTATTTGTGTACTACGTATTTTACGTATAGATATAGAGAGTACCTAGGTATTATCTTAAGCTACAGAACGAGCCTGTAAGAGCCTCTTATGTGTAATAGTATTAAGGCGTCTCTATATCTATAGTGTTCGCGCTTAATAGCCTGGCCGGTTTAGTTCTCCTTCCTTATTACTAATATAGTGATCTACTACTTACGTGTCGACTTCTTTTAGACGTAAGTTAACAGATGTTTCCCGCTCCTTTAGCTTAGCTTCTATCTCTTCTTTAGTTATACTATTAACATTAATAGTGTCGGAAAGTATCCTTCTAAGCTCGTTACCTTACTCCTCCTAAAGTTAAGAGAAAAAAACTAACATAAGGGCACAGATAGCTAGAGGTTTAAGTTAGCTACGACAATAGCTATATACATCACGTAAAAAATTAAAGAGGCGCTTAACACTAACGCCTACAAGAGGAATATAGAGTAAGTCTCTAGCTATCGCTATAAGGCTAGGGAGACGAGTCTTAAGCTACTACTAAACTAAGAGAGGTGTACGGTTGTTAGGTTCTAGTTTTAAGTTAGCGATTAGTATAAAGATTAGTATAAAATAACTTACTTATCCTAAGCTATGTATCTACCTCGTTATCTACTATATCTATACTTAACGATCGATCTTAATCTAATGCTAATACTATAGTATCTATGTTTACCTCTTAGAGTATTTAAAGACGATTAGAATTTCCCGCGCGATTACGATAGTTCTTTTAGTATAGTTTATAAAACTACTCCTTAAACTCTAATCGCTAATCCTTTACTTTAAAATCAAGCTAACAATAGTTAGGATTAAAAGTCTCTAATTTTAACCTTAGGTTTAAGATTATACTTATTGTATAAATACTACTAAGATCTATATATATCTTGTTATAGTATTAGTCGAGTTTAGCCTTAGTAGCGTTAATACCTTAGATAAGAATACGAACCTATGGTTTTTAATTAACTTTTACCTTTAGTCGACAGTAGGATTTAGTTAGGCGTTTAAACAACTCGTTATAGATCTGTAGAGTATATAGTAAGGTAATGCTCTTTGTCTTGCCGATAGTAGTCGTAAAAAAATTAAATAGGCAAAGAAGATTAATTAAATATCTGATTTGATCCTACTCGACACTTAAGATCTAAAACAGGTATACTACTGTATAATCTTTACAAAATTTGTTAATAGCGTTCTAAAGTCTTATTACTTAAATTAACATTAAAACAGTAGAGTCCTATCGAGTAGCTACGTCTATAATTAATTAAAGAGGACGTGTTAGATTATTACGAGCTAGCCCGTTTTAAATCTGTTCGAAATGTTCTTGTCTTTACCTACTCGAGTTAACTAGTACTACGAGCTTCTAAATCTATATCTAATTAGTATAAAGATTAGTATAAAAATTATAACTAATCTATACCTTTACTAGTATATATAGTATGCCCTAGTTACCTACTTGTCGCATCCTTTTAAGCTCGTCTATCTCTTGTTTATTCCTCTAATCCTAAATAAATGTTTTATTTGTTAGTCGTAGTCGAATTGTACCTAAGAGCGCTTTTATAGTAAGCTAAAGAATATGTAATAAATAAGGAATATGTTAGATTTGCCTATTAAGAAAACGACTGTTCTTTAGTACGTCTTTAAGATACAAATTAATTTTATCTACTATCGTATAGTTATTACTAGTATTGTTAGTTGTAATTAATATTACTTAACTAGTTAGGTTAAGATTTGTTAGTAAATCATTAACAACTATCGCTAGGGCCTGTCCTAAATAAACATTACGTAGGTTTTTAAACCTAATCAACTCCTCTTAAAGTACCTAGTCTTTATTAATATAATATACTATAACGCCTATAAACAAAAGGCGTGTAGGACTTGACTAATAATTAAGAGACAAGGCTACCTTACTGCCTAGTACTAGGTTTGTAAGCATGTTCTCTTTAACTTAGGTAACGCGCTATGTTAGGCGGGTCTATATAGTTGTTACTAATAGCAATTAAAAACGAGGATTTAACAGCTTTAATAGCCGTTAGAGATTAGTGTTTTCTATAGCCCGGAAAGGAAGTTGTAAAGAAACGATCGTTTTAAGGACCTAGTCCTAAAAAGCCTTAGTTGTAAGGGCAGTAGACTATATATACTAGTTAGTTTATACTAATCTTTATACTAACTAGTTATACTTATAGTTATAGATAATAAAACAGCCTTATAAAAGGAGAGTTGTCTTTGTAAGCCTTAACTTTAACTTGTAGATACGTTAATACATTGTTTAGACATTAGGTGTTTCGTAAGGGTAGTAGTACTAGTTACAGGTACTCTTAAATTAGGATAGGCAAGTATTATAGAACACTTTTAGCATATAACTACTAGTTTACTAGTATGCCGATTTGTAGCCTAGTAGAATTGTTACTAGTATACTAATCTTTTAGTTGTGTCCTAACCTAGCTGTTTTACTACGTTAGTATTATTTAAACCTACTGTTGTAGCTACCTAATCTGTCTGTAGCTACTAGGTAAGGAATTAGTGATGTTAGTCTTTAGTCTACTAGAAACATTAATTTCTTTAGCTAATAGTATTTAGCGAAGGTCTGTTAGTAATAGTATTATTACTAAATAGGTTTATAGCTAAGGAGGAATCGGGAATAAACATAGTAGTAGATAATAAAGACATTATATAATGTTGTAATCGTAAGGGGTAGTTTTTGATAATACAAATGTTTAGAAGAGTAAGTTGTGTTTAAAAAAAGAGGTAAGTTGTATTTAAAAAAGAAGGAATTAAGGGGATTAGTATAAAGATTAGTATAAATATATAATATAATACATTAAGTTATGCTAAGTACGTCCTTATAGTAATAACGAATTCTTAAAGATCCTTTAAAGGCTTTGATTCTACTACTATGTACTGTTAGTAACTTAGCCGTCCTTTTGTTTATTTATTTTAGGAATCGTAATCTTTACTACATGTAGTACGCCTCTAATAATCCTTGATTTTAGACATCTTAATTTCTACTACATAAATTGTAGGCTATACTATTATAGATAAGAGTATTATAACTAAATACAAGTTATACGTAAAGAAAAGAACGATTATTTTGTATTTCTTTTCTATAGAAAATTAAACGCAAAAAAACGCCTTTAGCATCTCCCTAGTCTTAATCGAATCCTCTATTACAAAGAGGTCTGTACTAGACAAGAAGACGCGATCGTACGTTCTATTAGAGGGCTCTTTATTAGCGTAGATTAGTCTATACGCCTAGTAATGCTTAGAGCGCTAGTTAGAAAACGTAAACCCTATATCGTTAATCTCCGGATCTTCCGGCTACTAATCTGTAGGCCCTAGCAAATCTACCTATCTATTATCCTCTTTATACTATACAGCTATGTTCCTCTATATAGCTTTCTCCCCTAATGTAAAAAATCGCTTAGGTAGTAAGAAGTCTCGTAAGTCCTTATTATTTATAGTAGATTAGTATAAAGATTAGTATAATAATTACTAGGACACGTACCTGTCTGTCGTTAGATAATACGGCCTATCCTTCTTTAGCTGTTCTATTCTTCCTTTTTTAAGCTTTATTACCTTACGATAAAAGCTTCTCTTGCTCTAGCGCTATTTCCGCTACTAGAGGCAGAACTCTTAGGCTATATTACCTTAGGCGTAGTTAGCGTTATACTAATCTTTATACTAATCTAATATAGAACTAGTATACCTAGACGTAGCTCTACTATACCTCGACTCCCCTTTTATTAATATTATCGCTAATTTTGTTAACGCTTTTGTTATTTAATTTTTTATCCTCTTACTACATCTTTTTATATTACGTAGTATTTTCTTCTTTAAAGTCGATATCTTCTTAGGCAAGATTTCTATTATCTTTAATAGCAAATTGTCTGCCGATCTCGCTATAGCCTAGCTCTTAAGCTAAGGTCTTCTAGTCCTTTCCTGTTTACGATCTAATATTAATTAGTATAAAGATTAGTATAAAATACTTTAGTATATAGAAGTTAAACATACCTTTATAGTAGAACTCGGTCTCTTACATCGTTAAGTATCTGTTGTTTCTATATATTAGATGTACTAATAAATTTAGATGTCTCTTTTACTTTTTTCTTAGCGTATGTTACGGCCCCTTAGTCAGTAGCTTTTACTTTATTAATCTTTTTAACAACTTTGTCGTCTGTATCCTAGCACTTTCGTGCCTTAATTGTGTTTAGGTTTGTCGAGAGCTCTTCTACGGCCTTACGCTTTAAGTTTCTATTATTACTATTATCTATTGTTACTATTATAGTTATTAAAATTTAACTATGTTATTAATTAGTATAATAATTAGTATAGATCAATACGTAAACTTATACCTACTATATGCCTTCTTGTATCTGTGTTAAAGGAATTCTTTAAAAGGAGGAAAGCTATAGATTAATTAAAGGAATTCTTTAAAAAGAGGAAAGCTACGGATTAATTAAAAGAATTCTTAGAAAGGAGGAAAGCTACGGATTAATCAAAAGAATTCTTTAAAAGGTAAGCTACGGATTAATTAAAAGAATTCTTTAAAAGGAGGGAGCTACGGATTAATTAGAAGAATTCTTTAAAAGGAGAGAGCTACAGATTAATTAAAAGAATTCTTTAAAAGGTAAGCCGCGGATCAGGTCGTTGTTGTTATTAATTAACTGTGTTAATAATTAGTATAATGATTAGTATAGATCGACACGTAAACTATACCTGTTATTGTTGTTGTTGTTGTTGTTGTTGTAGAGGTAGGGTAGTAGTAGAAGAGGTAGGGTAGTAGAAGTAAAAAATGTTCGGTAAAATCAATTTACTTTTAAACTCTTTGTTTAATATTTAGGCTATAACTTTACTTTTAGACTCTTTGTTTAATATTTAGGCTAATTTAATAGACTCTTAGTTCTTTAGACTCTTTGTTCTATATTTAGACTATTAAATAGTATAGGTATAAAATAAAGGTAAAAAAAGAAAGGGAGAGAGGGGGTTTAAAAGTAAATTAGTAATAAGTTTAAATAATACTTTAAAATTTTCTATATAATGTTTTATAATACTCTTTTACGCGATTAGTAGAAATATTAGTATAATAATTAAAATAAACAATAGATAAACGCGTTTAACGCGTCTTACTATCCTTATTCTTATTATATTATATAGTACTATTGTTGTGGCACTATAAGTAGGGTAGTTAGTCATAAAGTAAATTGATTTTACTAAAAATTTGCCGAGCCTTTATTTTTATAATATATAAATAGACAACTCTCTACTACTTACCTACCTTTCTTTTATTAAGCTAACCTTAATTTAGTATACAGGCCCCCCCCTACCCTCCTACCCCCTATACCTCTTACTATACTAACTTTGTTAGTCTTCTTATCTACTATTTGTCGATCGCGATTATAAAATAGCGTAAAGCCTAAAGCTAAAAGCTACTCTAACTATACTACTAAAAAGAGCTGTAGTACGCCGCCCCTAATCTAGCAAAAGGCTCCCTAGACAGCCTAACTAACCTAACTAGCCTAACTAGCCGAACGGTTCGAACCCTTAGGCTAGAAGACAAAGATTTAAACTAGGTAGTAAGTTAATTAGTATAAAGATTAGTATAAAAACTCTACTAACAAATTTAATAGCTATAGTACTAAGAGAAATAAGAAAGTACTAAAAGACTACTAAACTATTAATACTGTAGGCCCCCTTTACAAGGCTAGTAAAGGAGATTATACTTTAGCTACGCCCCGAATTCCGAGTCTAGAGAAGCGTAATAGAAGCCTTATAAGAATCTGTAGAGGCTATGTTAACTACTAAGTTTTCCTGTAAGTATTTGATCTATTATACTAATCTTTATACTAATCAAACAACATATAGTAACAAATCTCGCCGCTATCTATACTAAACGAGTTACAATTTAGTAAAAGGATATAAAGCTCGTGTAGTCTATACGTAATAGAATTCTCGGGTATGTTATACTAGGAGGTAAAAGGCTGTAGGGCCAAATTTAAAATAGAACAGTAATGAGATTATAAGTCACGAGGCACGATTCTGTCGTATATTTTCCGTAAATTCCTAAATGTAATCTATTAAATAACGCCCTACAAAGTGATTAGTATAAAGATTAGTATAAACTATAATCATTATACTACTACGTGATATTATTAAGGCTTAAATCACGTGTTAGGGTCTTAGCAACCTATAGGTTAGGTCATGGGTTAGGGCCTACCCACTAGTCTAAACCTACCCTATAGGTTAGATCCCTATAGGTTAGGTCCTACCTATAGAAACCCAACCTATAGGGACCCATTGCGCAGCCTACTCTTTCTCCTTTTCTACCTTCTACCCTGGATGGATAAAACAATGTTGAGCTGATAGTAAAACGGAACATAAAACAACCAGATCGTACCTTGTACTACCTCAACGCCATAAAATTCAGCCTAGGAATAATATCCAGAGAACAACAATTGGCTTCCCGGATTCCTAGAATCTCAAAGCTGATGATAATGACAGACGGCAAGAGGACACGGTGACAAGTTCAAATTAGGAGATAGATAAGGCTTGAGACCGGAAGATATTCCACTGAGATATGGTCTCTCAATCTGGTCAGTGCCAGTAGTAGATGTACTCAATCGTTGATTGTTTTTTATTTTTGACCAGACCGTCCCTTTTCTTGAATCTTTCTGTCCATTGCTTCTTCATTCTTGATAACATTGCTGTATGAATGTGAATAAAAGTATGTGAAGATCTATGGCTAGGGATCAGATCAGTGTACGTTCTGCAAGAAGAGGTTGTCATCTACCTTAAGTTTCTGTTTTGGACAGAAGAAAAGATGTTGGGAGGGGGGGAGGGGCGGCTCTAGTCATGTGACGTGAGAAATGTCACTGGCTGAGAGGCGGGAATGGGACTAGGCGGCTTTAGGAAGGAAGCTAGAACTTTTCTCGCTTTCCATCGAAGCGTGACACGCGAAGACCACAACATGGGGCGAACCATAAATCACCATTCCAGGTTGGAGGCTCAGCATCTCCGGCTGAAGAAAGCAGGGGGATCTTGCCACATATGAATTCTTTGTTCTCTATTGGGAGAGCTTTTGTTACACGCATCCCATCCAAGATCCAGCCGCAAAGCTTCCTCCGTACCATGGCTTCCATCAGCGGGAAACGTGACCCAAACACGCTGTCCAACTACCACGAGTGGAAGACAAAACATACCATTGCCGACCTCGCCATTGATTTCAAGAAGCAAAGGCTTCATGGCACCGTTACTCTGCAATTGAAGTCCGCCACTGAGAAGCAATCAGAGGAGATCGTTCTGGATACCAGCTTCCTAGATATCCAAGGTATCAGCGTCAATGGCACGAAGACCAAAGACTGGGTGCTGAAGGACCGCTCAGAACCTTATGGTTCACCTCTGTCCATCCGAGTCCCTGGGGGAGCCGCCAAGGACTCCATTGTGTCTGTGGCTATCAACCTCTCCACGACCGAGAAATGCACCGCGTTGCAATGGATGACGCCTGCACAGACTTCAAACAAGAAGTTCCCCTATATGTTCTCACAGAGCCAGCCAATTCACAACAGATCGATATTCCCGTGTCAGGATACCCCTGATGTGAAGGGCACTTATGAATACCGCATTCGTTCTCCGCTCCCAGTCCTTGCGAGTGGCTTGTCTAAAGGCATTTCGGATTTTGTTCATGGGAAGGACGGTGAGCCTGGAACCTTGCTGTATTCATTTTACCAAGAGATCCCCATTCCATCGTACCTCTTTATTCTCGCATCAGGAGATATTGCTACGGCCTCCATCGGACCGCGATCTCTTGTCTGTACGGGACCCGAAGAGTTGGTGGATGCGAAATGGGAGTTGGAAGCCGATACAGAGAAATTCATTGAAGTTGGCGAGAAGCTGGTATATCCGTACCAGTGGACACAGTACAACATCCTGAGCTTGCCGGCCAGTTTTCCTTTTGGGGGAATGGAAGGCCCGACCACCCTTGTCTCCCCTACGATTATCAGTGGGGATCGTGAGAATGTCGATGTGATTGCTCACGAGTTGAGCCACAGTTGGAGTGGAAATCTTGTTACCAATGCAAGCTGGGAGCACTTGTGAGTTTGACTGTTATCTATTGTTGCTCTTTCTGGAGTTGTACATTACGACATTTTTACCTTTCCTTCTTTTTCATTCGTCAATCCCTCTTCCCATACACTTGTCTTAGATCTTTCTGACACACTCATAGTTGGCTGAACGAAGGCTGGACGACATACCTTGAACGGAGAATCATAGCCGCTGTTCATGGTGAGCCTCATCGAGACTTCTCAGCCATCATCGGATGGAAAGCTTTAGGTACCTACTTCCCAGCAACTTCTCTAGCCACGTGATCAATGCTAACCCGTCTTCAGTCGATGCCGTAGACCATGTTGGACATGATCACGAGTTCACTAAACTCGTAATGGATCTAAAAGGCAAAGACCCTGATGATTCATTCAGCACTGTTCCCTACGAGAAGGTTAGCTTTACCTTGTTTCATGAAGCGACGTTGTCCAATCATCTGACCATGGCTCATCATATGACTTCTAACACACTTTAGGGTTTCCATTTCCTCTACTACATCGAAAAACTAGTTGGCAAATCACAATTTGATCTCTTTATCCCTCATTACTTTACCATCTGGCGGGAAAAGTCTCTTGATTCTTACGAGTTCAAAGCCACACTTCTCGACTTCTTCTCCAAGAACGAAGAAGCTTCGAAGGCTCTCGAATCCATAGATTGGGATGCTTGGTTTTACAAACCTGGTCTACCACCCAAGCCCGATTTTGATACCAGTATGGTTGATGTATGCTATGCTTTGGCAAAGAAGTGGGAATCTAAGGTGCGGCCCACCCCTCTCTGCTCCTCATATCGCTCTAATGTTCTTGATATAGGATTACAAACCCAGCCCCAAAGATATTGAAGGCCTAACTGCCAACCAAGTTGTCGTCTTCCTGGAAGCCATCCAACTCTTCGAGACGCCTCTCACACCCGCCCAATCCCAGCTCCTGGGCTCTACCTACTCCCTCGTCGACACCCGGAATGTCGAGCTCTCCTCGCGCTACTTCGAAATCGGCCTAGCTGCCAAGGATGAGAGTGTCTATGGACCCACGGCGGATCTGTTAGGTAAGGTCGGCAGAATGAAGTTCGTGAGACCGTTGTATCGGGCCTTGGTTGCTTGTAACAGGAAATTGGCAGAGGAGACATTTGAGAAGAATAGAGAGTTCTATCATCCGATTTGTAGGGGTATGGTGGAGAAGGACTTGCAAGAAGGCAAATAGACGGTGGCTTCCGGGAGAGTATGATTGGGAGTTCATGAGGTATCAAAAGCTGCATGTGTCAAACTGCTTGAATATTTTTACGTGTTTCGTCTGTCCTGGATGTGAGTTTTCCAAATCGGTTCGCACTTTGATATTTTGAAAGTCTTCTGGATTCAACTACTTCTCGTTCTATCATGACAACAGATCTTTTTCTCAACCTCTCTCACGGCCAGCCAAGTGTCTGGTTCACGTGGGACATGGTTGATACAGTCATCCTTATACGGATCCTAATCACGACATCGCTGTCACCGTCGCTGGAGCTGTCTCCCGGTATTGCAACTTTGCTCGCAGGAGTCGATATTCTCTTTGCACAACCGGTTTATATTTGACTGGATTAGACTCATCTGCGCATTCCGAGAGGCACTCAATCACAGCATCGATATCCGGGCTTACAAAATAGGGAATCGAATAACGAGCACGTGTCATACGTTCTTCTCCAGTAAACCGATCGGGAACGGATGGGAGTGTTACACGGTGGAGCGTCGATCTCAGGTAGTCTGGGAAATTAGTATTTGAAGGACTGGTGATCTGCATATTTGCGGGGCTTACCATTGCTCCAACGCATTAGTAGATCCCCGACGTTCATAATGATTGCGTTTTTCAGAGGATGAGCTTTGATGAAAGTCCCTGGCTCATTCTGATTTTCGACTTCCAGCCCGCCAGTATCATCTTGGAATAGAAAGGTGATTGATCCCCAGTCCGAGTGGGCAGGCATGCGAGCACTCGACCCATTCTCCAGCTCTGCAGCGGGAATGGGAGGGTAGTGGAGAAGTCGAAGTTGATTGTTATGGCCGGAGTGGAATTTCAACAAGAACTCCGGGTCACGCAACCCCATTCCGGTCCCGATAGCCGTCAGAACCTCACGAGAAACTTTAGAGCATTCCCAATAGAACTTGGTCATGAATTCCCTGTACCCGGGCAGCACTTCTTCCGGTAGCCACACGTTTGGCTGCTCCTCGTTCTCCTCGCTCCCAATCTCATAACTCTCCTAGACGAGTGTCAGCATTCAGCTAATCTAGAATCCAATGGGGACTGACTTTGCAATCCTTCACCTCCCGTAACTTCTCGCCAAGCTCATCGTTGGTACTGATGACCTGCGATACTTTCTCTAGGCCCGGGTACGAATAGCCACGATGAACTGCTGGTCCATCAGGGTGAGGCGCTAGCATCTTCTCCTCCAGGCTGAGGTCGAACAGTCGTTTCGACCACCCAAAGGCTTCCGCCAGGAGCTCGGGACTGACGCCATGGTTAATGATGTAGACAAACCCTACATTGTGGCATGCGTCTGCGAGCTTCTTCCCAATTTCATATCGCTGCTCTTTCGTGCTATCGGCTTTCCAGCCCGCAAAATCGATAATTGGAAGATTGAATCCGGAGGATTCAGATCCTGTCGTCGTTGCGTTTCCTTCCACAGATTCCATTCTGCTTATATTATGTTTATAAAGTTATACAGATACCGATACTTCAGTTATCGGATCATTCAGCCATCCACTGTTCACACTTTATACCCTGCGGTGATTGTTGATAACGACGCATCGGCTGGCTCGGTCTCGACAACATTTGGTCGATCTTCGCCTGATTGCGCGTATCTCGAGACCTGTCGGGCGCCCGAAAGGTGAGAGTGGGGTGTTGGAGTTGCGGGGGTGCTCGCTCCCACTTCAAGCTTCTTGATAATGCAATATATTATATCTGAGTAGTTCTCATGTCAGATAGGACTCTCTCCAATCAAAAACGCAGGATTGGCTTAACATGACAAGACGTACATCGGAAGTCCGACCACTGTCACAAGCAGCCGTATATTCAACGATATATCTTATTGCTCGATGTGCAGATAGTCAAAAGATGTCTTCGACTTATCTCATCACAATACCCAAAACCGAGCCTTTAGCGTCTAGAATGTAAGGATCCCAGTATAACTGAGATTCAAGTGATTCACCTGATAACGACTGTCAAAGGTTCTTGCAATGAGATCTATTGCTTTTAATAATACAATAATAGCATGATGAATTCTAGTCACCTGATTTCTGATGACAGATTGATGCCTGGTAAATAGCTAGTAGATGACTAAGGGTTTAAACAGGCAACATGAGACTCCTTTTTGTATGTAATAATAGGTACATGTGACAATTATCCCCTCTTTTATGTCTATGCCCCTATCCGTACGTGTTAACTAGAAAAACTCTAGGAGTTTGTTTGCTATTGTAGCTACTGTTACTATTGTCCTATTGTGAGTAAATGTGAAAGAAAATGTGAATATAGAAGTCGATAGTCCCACTAGATCGAATCTGACAGCTATAACTTGGATATCTTTGTCCTCTCCTACCTTACCTACTCTCTTCTTCTTTTACTAACAGCAACAATAACAACAACAACGTTTCTTACATTTAACTTCGATAGCAACGACGAAGACGAGGATGAATTTGCTAAATCTGTATCAGTAGTAAGGATTCGATAGTAATTATTTGGCGTTTGACTAGCTAACTTCTGGGTAGCCGTCCAAAATCTTTGGCATGATATTTTCTTTTCCTTTCCTCTGATTTCCCTATTTTATTTTATCCTTCACAGCTCACATCTTTATTCTATCGCAAAAACATTCCAATACGCAGATCAGTTTTAAGAACCTTTAGAAATGCTTTTTTTCTAGTTTCATACCTCTCTCTATACTCTTATTGATGGCTGTCACATAATCTGGGTTGACGTTAGAAGCTCGAATCGCTGTATAGATCCCTTTGATAAATCTGGAACAACAACCAAGTACAAGAAATGGTCGCTTAGCTCAGTTGGTTAGAGCGTGGTGCTAATAACGCCAAGGTCGCGAGTTCGACCCTCGTAGTGACCAGAACCAAAGTACAATTTTGCCTCTTTTTTTTACGTTTCGTGATTTCTCTTTTTAATCTTTTTCCCCCCTCTTCTCCAAACTTTTTCTTCCTCCTTTTTCCCGGTCGCGTCACTATGTTTTGTCCTGATTTTGTTTCTCAGCCGTTCGGGTCCCTTCTCTAGATTTATTTTTGAGGAAACATGCACAGCAGTCGCAACAAAAAGAAGGAAAAAAGAAAAAAAAAAAGAAAAGAGCATGTTTACGATATAACTTTCAAAGAGCCCGAAGACACAGTCCCATAGCCATGCAGAGCAAAGTCGCCAGTAGTGGCATCGACCGATATCCAAGGTATAGGGAACGACAGGGTTTCACCGTTCTGAATCTATATTTTCTGTTGTCGAGTTATCATCTTATTGTTTCTCTGTCAGTCGGTACAATAAGCTGGTCTGATCTCTTCCTTTTTGGGGGGGGGGGGGGGTTGCTCTCCACGACCTCTTCCTCACTTCTCCCTCGCTCCCTCCCTCTCTAACCCCTCTACACCTCGATCAGAAAGTCAATTGGCCCCCGTTACTACTGCCTTAACGTGTGTGTTATCAGATCTTGTTTACTACGCCGTGCAGACTGTCACGCGAATTCTATACAGCCCGATAAGTCGGCAATAGAATGAGAAGATGACAACAAAATATTTACTTAACAACAATCACGATTCTTTGACAGTAGAAGAAAAGAAACGGTGAATAAATTACTCTGATCCCCAGGATTTACTACAGGGTCGCGCTTTCCAGACGCTTTAGCGGAGGGTCTTTCAGGACTTCTTATTTCCACGTGGAGCTATGTGTGTATAATAGACATCAGAGTAGAACTCTTATAGTACCCGCCCATGGTATTTTTCGATAGGAAAAAAAATTACTACTACATGGTATATGAATCAATATCCTTCGCGGGTAAGATCAAACCGAAATCTTTTTTATGGCAAAAAAAGATAGAGCCCCTTTATCCAAGATTGTGTTAAGGGGTATAGGAAAAAAAAAAATGAAAAATAAAATTAGAAAAAGAAAAAAAAAAATGAACGAGACGACGTTGACAAGATTCGAACTTGTGCTCCCGAAGGAAACAGCTTTCTAGGCTGTCGCGATAACCACTCCGCCACAACGCCTATTTGATGCTTAATAATTCCCCGAACTTGAAGAAGAGGCACCATTCAAGAAAGCACAAAAACACAATGAACATGGCCAAGCCGTTGAGTAGAATTAAGCAACTCTCTCACCAATAATACGAAAATTTGACAGTTGTATATTCAGTGGGATACTCCTCCTGGTTTTATAATATATTCACCGACATCCCTCTGAAAAGCGAAACGAATCAATCAATGAATCAACCTGCAAAAATCGACCATCCACCCCCCCCTTCTATAAATTCCCTTCCACCTCACAACAAGAGTCTTCAACAAAAACATCATCATCGAGTTCGAGAAAAACCCGAGCTCGAAGTTATCAAGTTATCCTTTCTCGTAGATCTCCCGCCAATCCCGCAGCATATGGCCGACTAAAAAAAAGAAAAAAAAAAGTGTTCCGGCGGAAGAGATTTATCTTGCCTAAGCCATAACACTGGACTGCTTTCAAGAACCACCTCTATGCGTTGTACCATTGCCTCCAAGAATCAAGATAAAGGTAAAGCAGGAGCGACAACGAAATAACTTAGCGAAGCCTTTGTGTATGAAATAACTAAACCCGCGGTGAAGAAAATGGAGCGACAACGATAAAGAAAATGACAGCGAGAGGTAAAAATTCACAAGGAAAATGAGTGAATCTCTACCTAGGTTGGGTATCAGTTCTCTGGAAGGATGTAGAATTCTCTAATTCCTCTCTCGATGCAGAGGAATCTAGCGCATGGATGACTTCTCTGAGGACGATTGGGACCTGGGAGAGAATGTTTCCGAGCCTCGCAAGTATAATGTGGATTGAGAAAACATCCGAGAAATACGGGCGATAAATGATTAGGAATGAATGAATCACGAGTGCGTTAAGGGGAGAACGGGTATTGAATCACGTTCGAGTGAGGGCGGGTTCCGAAACCAAAGTTGCCAACCCTTTCTTGCGAGAGGACTGGTAAGTGGACAGAAAAATGATGCAAATAGATCAATTGAAAGCGATGATAAAAGTCTAGGAGCCTGAAGTCTACACACCGAAACTATAGATGAGCACATCGACCGCAATGGAAAGTAAACGCCTTCGATGCACATTAGCCGATCACTGATAGCGGCATGTCCTTTCTTCCCCTGACCCCGATCGGCTGGTTCCTGTAATGAGAGACACCATTAGCAGGCACATGCTGTGGAATGGCAGTGAAGCAAAGTCGTTCAACAGAGGCCCCTCCCACTGGCCAACCGCACAAAACTATATGGTACATTCTGCCCGACTAGCAGCCGCAGCGTCTCTACTGTCGTGAACGCACTCGTGTCGGCGAACCCATACGCCGTCCAACCATTCTGTTCCGCGACGGCAAGCGGGTCCCCCTTCCGGGGTCCATTTGCCAGATCCACGAATATCTTCCCCATGCCGACGCCATTACTGCCTCCTGTCCTTTTGACAGTGCTAAAATGTCGGAGCAGAGGCTGGACGAGATGGCTTTTGCCGGGAGGCAGGGCTGAGATGATAACGAAAGGTTGGTCGACGCGCTGGACGCTCTCAATAGACGTGAAGGGCTCGACGCCCAAGGCGAGCGGGCCGTGTGCTTTGAACCCCACCGTGTAGATCTTCCCGATATTCAGACTCCGTAGAGCAAAGATGGCAGATGCGGCATCTTCTCTGGAACTGGAGAGGATGATCGCGGCGCGATCTTTGTAGGCGGATGGGGCGAAATCACGGGTGAGCGTCGCACGTATGCCTTTCCACGTTGCGTTGTCGCCGAAAAACGTACTGGGGTTAGAGGAAGAAACGACGATGGTATCGATGGCGCCGATTGTTCGCGCAGCGTCCGAGAGCAAGGGGATGTATGGCTGGTTTGCCGGAAGAGGGGGGTTGATGTACGCGCCTCCGAAATTAGGTTGGAGGCAGATTGCCTGGACACTACCCTTAACGGCTCGGTCGATCATCACAAAGTTGTGAGGGAGACCGAGTTCGTTGAAGCATTTCTCGAAGAAGGTGGCTTGGGGCGTTGAGCGGAAGGGACCGATTGCGTATATGTTCTTCTTGGGTAACTGGCCCATAGTCGAGAGGGCGCCGTTGATCTCGGCGGCACTCATCTGGCCCGGCGCTGCGACGATAGGTAGCAAAGGGTGGGTGATGGGTGAGAAGACGGTGTTAAGAGCACGAGATAACTGTCCGAGTTGGCCCATGTTAACAGCTGATAAAGGGGGACCGTCTGGGTTATTGAGTTTGATCTGGGAACGGAAGTATTCGAGTTCGTAGTTCTCGGACATGGAGTTGATACTCGTAATCATCTTAACTATATCACCATATTTTCGCGATTCCTCAAAGATTGACTGTGCCTGAGGTGACGGCCACTTGAAGGTGCCGGAAAAATCGTGAAAGGCAGATATGATACGGCTGTTCCCTCTTTTTTCGAAAAGCTTGCGACGGATTTCTTCCGGAAGCCAAATTTCGACGTCGATGTATTCGCAACCCCATTGTATTGCCCGGTACAGGTATTGATAGTAGAGCTCCGGATTATCCATGGGGAATCGTCCATTTTCTCGGGTGCAGCGGGTCGTGAAGATGATGGGGAGTTCAGTCCTCTGCCGGAGAAGCATGACTTGTTCTCCAACATAACTTAGACTTGGGATAGAGCTGAATGTGCCGTCTGGTAATGGCTCTTTGAGAAGGTCCACACGGATTTCCACCGCGTCTGACCCAACTGAAAGAATATCCAAATTCGACAGCGCTGTTCGTACATCCGGAAATGTAGTAGATATAAAATATGTCCTCGGTTTGGTGATGAGAGTCTCATGGTGGCTGATCTGACCCAGTGTAAAAGCGATAAAGCGCGAAAGATCCCTCCGGAAAAATGGGGATTCTGTGTATAAGAATTCGTAGTCTGAGGCGGAAGATAGATCGACATCTGGAGGCATTCCCAAGTTCACACAATGTGAATTGATCGCTACCACAAGGCTTTCATCCCTTGATTCAATATCGACCTTTGCATTACTGGCCGCAATTCCTATGACAGTGCCATAATCTTCATTCCCAACCGCTAAAAAGCCCGAGGCTAATCGGTATGGTTTCCCAAGCACGTCTGCGAAGACTGACACGATTTCCTCTTGTCCTTGTCCATAGACAATCGCAACTATTCGTGTATCACCAGTGCCAGCCTGTGTCCCATTGATAACCCCATTTGTGCTTCTCGGCCTCGTCGGCGTTGGAGCAGCCTGCAGCTGCTTAGTCGCCATGTGTTCGGGAAGGATTGTTCGGGGCGACCTCAATCACAACTTGGAGAACCAGCCTAGTAGTTTCAAGATCTTGAACAGCTTGCGGAAACCGAATTCAAATATGACGGCGGTAGCTTGGGAGTCTCAGCTAGCCAGGTGTCTTCTCGCATGGCAATGCGGTGCGCGTCTCGTCTCGTGTCTGTGGCGCAAGGCTTCACTCTTGGAAGGTGATTGTCAAGGCGGATAATATGACAGAGTTATCGAGCCTATCATGAGCAATAACTTTTGGATAGTATCTCTCTCTTACTCGAAACAGCTGTGTGGCATGGCAATCCGCAATCACGAAGTCCAGCTTTGAGTCCGGTAGTAGGCATCCAGGGTCAAGTCAGGGCCCTGGAAACGTATCCTCTGAACTCAGACTTTGGTGCGCCTCTGCCGTTTGAAGAAACTCCTCCTACAGCATAATGTATTCCAGGTAGGAGACGCATTGGACTCTGCCGGGGGTTTTGCTTGGAGTGGAGGGGCAAGAGGGGGGGGGTCTGCCAGCGACAAGGGATTTTCCCAGCCTATGGAGAGGCTTGAATTGAGGAATGGCAGAACTGGAAAAGTATTTCGTGCAGAAGAGACGGAGGAGCCTCTCGGGATCGATTGTTCCACCGACGATAGCAGAATAACGTTCTGCGTATAAAGTCGAACCCTTGGGAAGATAGAAACATTGGTGGTATGGGGAATGCGGGAGGCCGCCAGTTGCCGCCAAAATGTGGAGAGACGAGCGGCCGAAGTCCCCAAAACTTCCACCAATGAGAAAGCAAGGATCACTCCCGCAATAGTTACAATACTCCTCGACAGCCAACTCCTCTCTACGGCTACGGAGTATATAAATATTGACCGCGAGACATGAGTGACTTACCTACCTAAGAGCAGTGTCGACTGTAACATACATGCATTAACATCAGCCTCTATTACTCAAGTAAGCCACTTCTAGAGTCCCCCGCTGCAGGCTTGTCTTGGTATACTGAAAAGCATCCGACAGGTCAAGGTGGACGACCAATGATTGAATAGAAACGGATCCAAGAGATGCAAGCCATATATCTTGACGGATCGGAAATTCTCCATGTGGTAGTGATCGATGGAGTAGTGCTCAGGACGATATGCTTAATTTCGTGGAAATCCCCCTTCCGTGGTAGAGGCACTTGATGGTTTGCGATCCTGACAAGTACTCGGATAGAAGCAAGCAAGAGATATGCGGAAGTTGTGCTTTACATACCAGGCATGTCCTTTTATTTGGCCTTGTCGCATAAGTGCAGAACTCTGTATAGCTTCATTCATCACCACTGGTTTTTGCCAAGAATACAAGTTATTGCATGCTGCAGACACGCTTCCACCGATGTTTTTGTCCACCTGATTTTCTGGTGATGTACCTTGATACATCTGGGTGAGCTTCGACGGGGACTACCCAGCAGCCAGTCATCTCCAGGTAGAAAGTGCGAACTTCTTTTCGACTCGCCAAACCTCTTCCTCTCATGACTATTGCGCGACACCGTCTTCTCTTCAAGCGATGACGATGGAAAGAGATTTGCCTCCCACAAGATTCTATTTTTTTCACGCGGCCATGACCGATTTATCGAGTAGAGAGGTCAGCTGAGTGAAGTCTAAGCCCGGCTATTCATTTCGTCTTGACTCGCGAGGGTCTCGAAGAGCCTCGAAGTCGAAGGCGGGCGCGCCGGCATCGACGGCAAACCGTCCGTTCTATGCCAATCTCGTGTCAAGGCTCGCCCCAGAAGTCAAGACCCACCGGTTCCCAGTATTTTCTCCAGGAAGGCCCGAAGCGTGGGGCCCAGGTCATTCCCTATTAATAATAGTCGGCGAGAAGTTCTTCGGTCGCATGGTCATGTCCAAAGTTCACGACGCTTCTATTTTCCCATCCACGCCTCTCTGGACCTCGGCGACGCGCCAGCATCCGCGTCGCCCATTGGTCCCCAACTGTGCCCGGTATATTGACGTAGGTGTGTCTGGGTGTTTTCCGTGAGGCATGGATGAAGGCGGCGGGCCCTTACTCCGTACAGGACACTACTCCAGCCATCCGTCGGCTTTTCCCCATTTGTAGAAAGGTGGACTCGTCTCCTCGTCTCCTCGTGTCCTCCACAAAGCACGGAGAGTTCACTTCTCCAGAATGGCACCGAGATACGACCGGCTTCTTACTCAGACTTTCAGGATTTTTGCTCTTCTCATTCCCCTTCGTCCCGGCTTGACCCGGAGAGCCCTGCTTCGAGGGCGTCGACGAGCTCGTCCTGCCAGTCATCAGTGGGGTTCCCACGAGAAGAAGGTGAAAATCTGTCAAACTCACGTGGGACCTATGGGAATCTGGTGGCGGCGGACATGTCCGAGATCCCAAGGCAAGGTCCAAGCCTCGAAGCAGATCAAGATCAGATTATTGTCAGGCTTTTCTCTCGTTCGGTTCTTGTCCGGCAGTCGTTAGCCACGGCTCCCTCGACGTATCAAATGCCCGGACCGGGTGCTTAGTCAGACAACAGTCAATAACGCGGGCCAAGGTCCACGACTCCAAGACTCCCAGGAGAGAAGAGCGACGTCAACGATCGTCCTCCCTCAATCCCACGGACGGGCCTATCATGAGTATCATCCCTCCATCCGCCACTCCACCCGTCCCCACCTCCGACTCCGCCTACTCCAGGTAAGACCGAGCGATCCAGGCGTCGTCCGCTGGCCCATTGGCTCGCATCTCCAGCGTCGTCCAGCAGTTGTCCAGCTTTGTCTAGCTTTGAGCGGTGGGGCCTGGGGTTCCGGAGTAAAAGTGGTGCGTTGCTTCGGGCCATCGTGCGTGAGCCTCTGAGACTGGTAATTCCGGAGTAAGGACGACCTATCTCAGTAAGTGCACGACTCCGGAGGACTAAAAGTCTCTGGGGGGTTCATTATTGGAAGATGGAGCAATGGAGCCGTGTCACTCTCTCCACCTCTCTCCATTCCCAGGCCCAAGTATTTATTAGCATTGTCCCTCCCTCCCCCCCGACGGGTAATACGTCCTAATTCCTAACCCCCTTCTTTTCCTCTTTCCTCTGAGACCGCATCGCTCTGAGACCCGCATCCCGCATCCTCTCTGAGACCGCATGCACGCATGAACTCCGGCGGGCACCATGAACTACTTCAGAAGCCAGCGCAGTGCTGAGAACAACAAGATCACAGCAGACGTCGCGTCACCCTCCACATCAATGAGCATCTCGCCAGCTGATCCTACCGCCGGCGATGTCAACCGCGATGTCCAGCACCTCGAGAAGGCCGACGTGTCTTACGGTCGAGTGCCTCGTGTCACGGTCCGGACCCTCCTGATGGCTCTCCTGGTAGCCATGGGCGGCTTTATATTCGGCTATGACACGGGTCAGATCTCTGGGTTCTTGGAGATGAACGTCTTTTTGGAGAGGTTTGGTGAGCCTGGAGGCCCCAGCACTCCGGAAAACCCCATGGGATACCACTTCACCAATGCACGATCTGGATTGATCGTCGGTCTGGTAAGTCTGCATTTCCTGGCCTCTCCCTACCAATGCTGAGTCCTGCAGTTGTCAATTGGTACATTATGTGGCTGCTTGATCGCGGGTCCGATCTCCGACAGAATCGGACGGAAATGGTCAATCCCTCCGTGGTCCCTCATGTTCTGCATCGGAGTCGTCATTCAGATGTCTGTTCAATCGGGTCAGTGGGTCGGGATTGTTATGGGACGATGGGTAGCAGGTCTTGGTGTGGGCGCGCTCTCTGTCTTGGTCCCGCTGTACATGGCGGAAACCTCCCCCGTGCCAGTTCGAGGAGCGGTCATCTCGTAGGTCCCTCTCGCGCATGGTTAAATTCACATCTAACAAGTATTCTAGTTGTTACCAGCTCTTCATCACGATCGGTATCTTCACAGCCGATTGCATCAACTATGGCACCGAGACTTATACGGATACGGGCTCCTACCGCATCCCTATGGGAGTCGGCTTCATCTGGGCCATAATCCTGGGAGTTGGAATCATTTTCCTCCCCGAGACTCCCCGCTACGACTGGAATAATGGCCGAACCGAAGTTGCCCGCACGACGATGTCGAAATTCTACGGTCTTTCCGAAGACCACCCCTTGATCGAAAACGAGTGTAATGAAATTGAGAAAGTAAGACAGGCAATACAAGGGGATCACCCTTGGTACGAAGCTATCACTGGCCCACGAATGCTCTACCGCGTTATTCTGGCCATGACTCTCCAGATGTTGCAACAACTCACAGGTGCCAACTACTTCTTCTACTACGGTACGACCATCTTCCGCGGCGTTGGGATCGAAAACTCTTACGTTACCGCCATGATCCTTGGTGGTGTCAACGTCGGGTCCACTTTCCTCGGTGTCTATATGGCACGACACTTCCGGAGACGCGAGTCCCTTTACATCGCCGCTCTGTGGCAGTTTATCTGCTTCATCGTCTTTGCTTCCGTGGGTCAGTTCCTCTTCAAGGACGCCACGGGCGAGACCGCAAAAACCGCCGGTACCGTCATGATTGTCTTTGCCTGTCTATTCATCGTGGGTTTTGCTACGACATGGGGCCCATTGGTCTGGGCTTGCATTGGTGAGATGTTCCCATTCCGCTACAGAGCTGTGGCTATGGCCCTTGCTACCTCAGCGAACTGGATCTGGAATTTCCTGCTCGCATTCTTCACCCCCTTCATCACGGGTGATATTCAGTATGCATATGGCTATGTCTTCGCCGGATGCAACCTCGCCGCGTTTGTTGTCGTCTACTTCTTCCTGATTGAATCGCGTGGCAGAACACTGGAGGAGATTGATGCCATGTACCTCCTTCATGTAAATCCGATCAAGAGCGCAAAGTTCGAGTTCGATGAGGAGACCAGAAATACTCTCGGACAGGGGCTGAACACGGACGCTATGCATCTGGGACGCAATGATAAGGGCGAGGTAGTCAAGGAGGAAGAGGCAGGCACCGTCGGGGGTGTTTTACAGAGAGAAGGCACAATTCCTGAGATGCCTAGTAACCAGCCAGCATGATATTGCATAAAGGCGTCCCGAATTGAGTGCGGCGACACTCATCGATGACAGGGGAATGAATGATTGATTTGCGTTAACTGGCGTTTGAATAACTGGCGTTTGAAGATTATGGATTACACATGAGATGTAAGATACTGGATGAACTGTATATCATCATTGGATTGAAGGAGACGGAGATAGATGGAATAAGAATCCTCTGACCCGTTCTATGAAAGACATCCAGTTAATTCCAAAATAATCGTGTCATACAAACCATATCATACTGTCAAGACCACATGAAAGATGTATCATCGATTCCTTTTAATGACTTCCGCGGTTGATGATGCAGAGCCTCCAGGAACAACCCCCACCCCACATCGAAACCCCACAATCGAAGCGGAAGTCTCGGGAAAATGGGATACCTAGATCTTGACAGCGTTATCACAAAAGTGGAAACTGAAGTCCCTGGAATGGCCTGATAAGTATCATCCAAGTATTTCCAGTATATGGAATAAATGTAAATAAATATTTAACATTTAGACAGGTACATAAAGTAATAGTCAGCTTATCCAATCATGCATCTAGTCGTTAAATGTTCACCGACACCGTTATCTATGGCCGGTTCCGTCATCAAAATCCAAAATGCCGTCTCCCAAACGCCAGACCTGGTATTTATTAAATGTGCAAAACAATGATGATATAAAAGTTAACTTGGGGTCGTGTAGCCGATTTCGTATGGGCTGGGATCGGGGAGCATCCCCTCGAGCATCTGCATCATAACTTTGCGCACATTGGCGACCGCGCTCTCCTCCTCGGTCGCAACATCGTCATTCAGGCACAGCTGGCCAACCTTGCCTCTGCGCTCGAGCAGGCGCTTCAACAGCACGTTCTCGACCTGTTCGGCGTCGGTGATCATCACGAAGAAGGCATCTGGTTCGACAATCGTGTACTGATACTTCCACAGCGCGCGGATGATGGTCTTGCGGTCCTCGCCCTGCGTGTCGGCGTGCGGCAGCAGCGGCCCCATACCCTTCTCCACGCCGTTCAGCACCAGCTTCAGCAGGCAGTCGCCGCAGTGCGGGTGCTCGCGCGCCACGCGCTCGAAGATAGACGCCGTGTTGAAGATGTAGTTGGTGTGGTTCTCGTCCGTGATGGGCTTCGAGAAGCCGGGCGCCAGGCACAGGTCCACATCGAAGTCGGCGCACTCGGCGTCCTTGATGGCGACGGGCCCGTCAAGAGACGTCCATTCCACGTCGACGTTGACCTTAGGCGGCTCCAGGCCGGCCTTCTCCAGCACCTCGGCCACATGGTAGAACATCCGCTTACGGGTTCCGGTCTTGTAGAACATGGGCTTGTGTCCGGCTGTGTTGCTCTCCTTCGCCTGCCCCCCCTTCAAGTCCTCGAGGATGGCCTTGCGCTCTTCCCAGCCCAGATTGCCGTTCCGGTCGACGTCGTTGCGGAGCATGATGTAGCTCCAGAGTAGGGCCTCGCGGTGTCGCTCGATCGTGTAATGGAAGGAGACAAACCACGACGAGAGCTGGAAGCCAGTAGTCTCGCCGCGGAATCGCTCACAAGCGCTCTCCAGTGCGGGACGGGGGAATGCGCTGATAGCTTCGCGAGTCACCGATCGGGACATGGAGTGTCCGAAGTGGACTTGCCCCTTGCGTTTCCGCTCTCCAAAACGCTGGTTCAGGAGGTAAGAGGTATAGATAAGGAATGGTTTCTCGCCGAAGGCATGAGCGTCGGCGGTGGTGGGTGGTAAGACGGTGTTATAGACATTGGTTTTGAAGCCCATCATAGGGCCAAACAGAGGTGAGTAGATATCTGATGCTGCGTGGGGTTTCCCAAGGAGCATATCATCGGACAAGGCGAAGAACTGGGCATTTGTTAATCCATGGACGTTTCCATTTGTGAAGCACGACTTACTCGATCGGTATCAGATTTGGTATTGAAGATCTGATTTTCCATCGTCAAGGAATTGAAAGTTGGAAGACATCCTTGTCCGTCTTCGTCGAAGAAGTCTTGTTGAGAAAGTATCTGGAACCTCTCTGCGGTCTGCGCATCGTTATTCAGCCACAAGGGTTGTTGCTTCCCGGAAATGGGAGCTGGGTCGTCGACGGTGGCATTGAGAGCCTCGTCTGGATCTGCCACGTCATTGACCAGCAGCTGGATCTTATTTCTGAAGGTTGATGCGTATTTCTCCACGCTGCGGATGGAATATCGGAGCTCATCCCAGTCTCGATATCTGTTTACTCGATGCTGTTCACGCCACCTTCCCTTCGCATCGTTCAAGGTACTGTTGATTTCGTACGGGTAGATGGTCTCCTGAAAGGCAGGATCGGAACCGTTGACCCCTTCCAATGTCAGTATTCTGTCAAGTATTAGGGTTTCCGGGACTCTTACAAGTGTAAACAAAATCGATCTTTGGCTCCTCCAACTTTCCCCACTTGTCAATGTTCAACTCTGCTTCGGAGAACCACTGGTCTTCCCAGCCTTCCAAAACCACATCAGCGGTTGTCTCCTCGAACGGCACGTGAATGACTTGCGGCAATGTTGAGGCCTTTGCGGTAAGTTGTGCGTGTGATGCGTATGGAGGGAATCTGGGCCTCTCTCCCGCCGGTGGTTGCTCCTTGGGACGGCTAGGGGCCTTCTCCTTTTCCTCGTGTATCTTGGCATCGGGGAGCTGTTGCTCAACTATCTTCCCCAAGCTGCCAATGTGATCTTTGTCCCCTTCGCTTTCCTTCGTCTCCCCTTTGCTTTTATCTGTGCTCTTTCCGCTTCCCTCAGAATGCGGCTTCGAAGCTACCTTTTCCTTGGAGCTACCGACGGCCTCTTCCTGATGTATCTTAGCAATGGGAAGATCTTGCTCTACTACCCTTCCAAAGCTGCCAATGAGGTCTGTGTCACTACTACTTTCTTTCGGATCCGGATTCGGAGCCACTTTCTTGTCTGCGATTGCTGCCTTGGCCTCCTCCAGAATCTTCACGGCCTCGGAGTAGAGTGACTTATGCTCTATGGAGGCGACCTCTGCTTCGTCATAGTCGGCTCCATCGTCTTCCACCTCTTCGGATGATGATGATGATATCGAGGCTGTATAGAGATTCCATGCAATGAAGAAAATCACAAGTATGATGAGAATTCGGTACCGACGACTGAGGGGCGTCCGTCGATAGGTGGGGCTGGGCAGCCCTGAGTTGGTCCAGTACTCGGGCAAGGTGGCCGACGGTTTATACAGATTCAGGGCGATCATGATGTCGGAGCCCTCTGGGCTGTAGGGCACAATGGGGAATGAAAATTATTCAAAAGAATGGCACATCGCACAATTCGAAGAATTAGACGGGATGAGGGGAGTTGTTGAAGAGGGTCCTCGATCCGGTATATATCCACAGACTGTCTCAGACTGGCAGAGGCGGCTCCATGAAGACTCCTATCAGCATCGATGAAGCTTAACTCTTGGCATTTCTAGGCAGGGCGATCACCAGCGTCGACCGCTCGAATCATGGCATGCAGAACACCTGGGGGACCAGGAAGCGAAGGGAAGGGCACATCGGGTAGGATTCCTTTGGATGCACATCCTTACAGAGAAGCATTGCCAAGACGGGTTGTCGTTTCTACTATCACCATAGTGCATCCAAAACCCTGTGGTACAAACGCCTCCACAGTAGAGTGAATTTATTTCGCTATCTTGAGATCCGTCTCGAGGTAACGCTCCCTCTACCGTGCAAGCGCAACCGGACCTTACTTTCTGAACCATGGTCCGCCATCAAGATGGCTGGCGATAGCCGAGCGGCGGGTGGCGGTAATGCTGAAACTCTTGCGGAACTCTTCCACTCTGCTCCCTCAGAAGCCAGGCGTTCTACAGTTTGGCACATACAAGCCAAGTTGCTAACGCAGGTACATTGTACGTGAATGTTGCCTATACGCAACACTGTATATGAGGAGGGTGATTGGGCAACTGGATGCAACAGGTGTGCAGCAGTGTTCTCCCTGACTTGCCTGCTTCGAGAAGGTCTGTAGAGAAGGTCAGATGCGGCAATGGGTCGTGTGGCCTCTCGTCCTGTGAACTGACAGGACAAAGTAGGTGGAGCCACACCTCCCAAGCCACCCTGCAGAGCACCCGGTTCTGAAGGATTATTCGTCTGTCTGTCTGTCTGCCTGGCTGTCGGGGTCCAGGGAGTTCCTCTACAGACATGGGTGCTGTTCCATAGCTCGTCGCGAAACGGTGGACATCCAAGGACCAGAGTTGCGGACGGCAGTGGCTGATGCAGATCACTTGGTGCTGCACACTAGATTGGGCGGAGGCTCCCGCTACTGCAGTCAAAAGAACCAGGTCTTCTCCAACTACCGAATAAGGCTTCACCAATCCCACCGGCTCATCAGTTGATTCAGGATGCCGAGGAAGTGACTTTCATGACGCTGCCACGGTGTAGGCAACGATCCACAAAGTCTCTTTTTATAATCACTTCTTCAGCTTGCAGGGAAAAGGACCGTGAGACATTTCTCGTCATAGGTCTAGGTGAAGGTCCTACTGTACAGTACCGACTCAGAACTCCCGCAACTGTACCCCTACCCGCCCTAGAAATCTCCTCGGAACCTTTTTTACGCCATGGGCAGCATTCCTCTTCCTATCATGTGTGTCTTCTTCGGCATTTACGCTTCCAGAAGCTGGATATCATGCATCCGTGATGATCCTCTTATCTCTCCCACGCCTTATCTATGCAGCCCATCCCTTACGGATTGTGCCCTCCGGCGGTAAAGAGCAGAATAAGGAATCTGCTCGCGTGCTCGGCAGCTGAGTGGCAGGGATTCACACCCCCGCCTCCTCCTGCCACCCCTTGTGTCTGCAGATCAGGGCTGGGATCTTGCTGCTGCGCCGTAGCGCGGGCGATTAGTAAGCGGCAAAGCTTGTCTCTGACCCTGATGTTAGGGGGATTTTGGAGGGGTTTATAAGACACCTTCTTAATACAGTACGGCGGAAGATGGGATTTGAAAGGTTTGGTGGACCGTGGTAGGTATACCGAATCGGCTTTTGACATGTGCTACATACATACTGAAGTCGGTGAATATACAACTACAAGCAAAGGTATGCCTTGCAACCTCTGCAAATTGTGAGCGACTTGATATACACACTCTATAGGCAAGGATAACCTCCATCACATCCGTATACGGCTACTTACCCCCACAATCATCTTAAAAGCAATGTCGATAAAATATACGTACCGAAGGAAAGTTCCGCTGTATGTAGCGAGCATCCCTGCCCGAGTCCCAACCTTGTTTTAACCAATACATCCCCATCTCCGTACCCTGGGATGGGTCCGTTTAGGGGGGTGGGTAGAATGCTTGTTTCGACTTCGTGGGCGTGTGAGCAAGTGGATGGATATCTCGTTCTCTCCACAGCTTTGATTAAGGGATGGTGAGAGATGGAGAGGCATGTGAAGAAGGGGATAACCCACACCTTTCGCAGCATCCTCCGGGACGCTCGTCCATCCAACCGCAATGGGCAGAAGGGCAATGGGCAGAAGGGCAAGATTCGGCAGTTTCAACTAGTTGTGGTAGCAATGAGGATAGAAGAGGCACCCCGGAAGAAAGGGATTTGAAGTCTTCCATCCCCACGATTAAGGCATTCAAGCTTACCAGGCCGGCCCAGTAGCTCAGGGCTTCTTAGTTCTGTACCTTGACTACCAGTCTACAGACCGAAGGATTCCGGCATTTCCATTGCTGTACCATTCGAAAGCGGTCTGAACATCCCACCCTAAAGCTCTAAACGCTGGGAATGGGATTCGATCGTGGGTTGTTAGGCGCTTGAGGTGTGGGAGCGAGTAAGCAACCGGGCCACGAGCTCAGAACTATCGACAACTTCGTTGCGATCTGCGCTCCCCTTGGCCAGCATACCCGGTGGTCTTGACACTAAGCCAACGGCGCCCTGCGCGCTGCGGTCTCCGGAATTTTACTACTGGATCTGTTCAGGAATCCGCGGGCCAGGATGCGCGAGTTTTGAGGAGCATGCACATGACATCGACATCAGCGGCGCCAGACTAAGGGAGGATTTGAACTCTCTCTTGTACGCCTTAAGAAACACAGAAGACGTAATACGAGAGAAAGTGTTCATGTCGTGATGACACAAAAGCACCTGCTTCCCTCTCCGTGTACTCTGTAACTCTGTATATCGTTGCGGACGGTGTATACCCATGTCCATGGGAGGAGGTTCGCCCTAAGATACGATCCCAGTTGGCGGGATCGCCGAGCCGGCTGAGGCGTTTCATGGAAAGCTTAGTGAAGGAGATCGACACAGCCACCGAGCTACGAATATCCATCTGAGCGTACATTTATCAATCGCTCTTTGGGACGAACTTTGAGGTTCAAGGAAAAAGAATGGTAAGAAAATAGACAGAATTCTGATTTGTAAGTTCTTATGTTCGAAGTTCTTTTTTGAAGTAATTTTGATAATGCTCCAGACTGTACCTTTTTGCCCAGAAGCCTTGTGTATGCTCTTATTCAGGGATATTTTGCATAATATCACGGTCACGCGACGTCAATAGATGTACACCTCAAATTAGCCGGGGGGAACCCTTGTTGTGCAAAGGATCTGTAGATTTCATCAAACACTTCTCCTTATCGAGTAGGCAACTGAGCAACTCGACCGCAGCTCTTGCGTCAGTTCCGTTGGTTCGCCCTTTTGCATCTGAAGGGTCTAAATCATGCTCTTCTATACTTACTGTGGTAGTTCCACCTCTCCACGTTTCTACCTCTTCTAGACTAGATCCTGAAGCAAGGAACAACGGGACCCCCATTGGAGGGCGAGCTTTCGAGGAGTGCCGTCTATGGTACTCACCAGTCACTGCTATGTGCTGGTTGGCTGTTTGCCGCTTTCTGCAGAAGTGCCAATCCTTCCTCTCAGGTTCTTAAAGCTTTTGTTCTGCACAATGTTCGTTGTTCCCAGTATCTCGCATCCATTCTTTCTTACTACTCTCCTTCTCGCCGCGAGACCACCCTTGATGGGAGGCTGAAAGGCCCTAGGTATGCAGACCAAGCTCTCTCCATTCCCCGAGGGGCGGCGCCTCATCAAGAACCAGTTCTGGCGCATCGCCTTCCTGGCTTTCCTCGCCCTGATCCTGCTCTATAAATTCAAAAACGTCGATTGGGTCCCGCACCGATTCCATAGAGAGGTGCCGAGCCGCTCTCTGCTGAGCCATGCGGAACCACAACAGCATGTTGTGGGGGGGATGGATCTCCTTCAACCGCGGTCTGCGGTCGGGAAGGTACATGCGGTCTTTGGGGAACCCAATCCATTGTATGAGCGCGCACTGAGCCTGCATGAAATGCATGCGGAGAAAATGGGTCATCCGATGTTTGTGCTGCGAAAGAGGCTCCTCCCGGGATTGTGGTCGAAACCGGCTTACATCCTCTCAATTATATTGAAAGAGATGGCGAAGCCAAGAGAGCAGCAGCTAGAATGGTTGTTGTGGGTTTCCTGTTTTTTTCTCTCTCTGGCGCAGCGAGATGCAAAGATGCTAATTCTGATGTTAGATGGGTCGATGCGGATATTGTGCTCATGAACCCGCAAATCCCCCTCGATGTCTTTATTCCCCCAAGCCCGGAGTTCGATGATGTCAATATGTTGGTTACCCACGACCGTCACGGCCTGAATAACGGCTGCTTCCTTATTCGCGTTAGCCCATGGGCCATCAAGCTCCTTTCCGGAGTCATCGCATATCACAATTTCAGACCAGAGGTCGAATTGAAATACACCGAGCAATCCGCACTGGAGGCCATGATCAACGATGTAAGCCAGCCTCTTCTCTCGCCCTCCGTCCTCGTTCCTCTCCCCTCACCATACCGCGAACTTTCAATCCCCTCATCCCACTAACATCCCCCCCTTCACAGACCTACTGGGGCTCCAGCGTCGTGCAAGTCCCACAATACTGGTTCAACGCGTACCCGTCGCCCCTGGACAAAGACCGGCCGCCGCGCAAGCATGAGTTCCGTCCAGGTGGCCTGCAGATCCACTTTGCGGGCAACCGCGATGGCAAGAGACCCGAGCGCATGGAGACCTGGATGAGCATCGCGGACAAGGCGGTGCCGCCGTACGATGTGCCAGTTGAGGAGACGAGTTTGCCTAAGGAGATTGAGAAATTTTGGAAGAGGCTGGGGACGAAGAGAAGGAGGAAGGCGAAGGTGGCAGAGGCGGCGGGAGGAGAGGGAATGGAAGCGGGGAAGGGGTTGTGAGTAAGGAAATGGATTTATGATTGAATGAGTCGCATGGTGTTGGATTTTCTGTCTTCTATGGGAAATGGCGTTGGAGGAGGAGTCACGTAGACATGCATATATATCGAATATTGTATGTATTGTGGAGATGAGGTATATATTAGGCCCTTGGAATACTGCTTTTTTTGCATCTACAGCGAATCTTTAAATAGAGAATCATGCTCCAAGCTTGAATTCTAAAGGTTTGCCTCTGGATTGCGGAATAGCTACACCATACATTCAAGAACAAGATACGATTGAAGTCGCGTTCCCCCCTTTTTAATTAAATCTGTCACGAGTTAAGAACGGCAAATGTATTAAGAGATACGAGTCCTGGACTTTGCTGTATTTGTACCGTGCAGACCATCGTTGGCAGACACCCGGAAAAGAGCTCATCCGTGTTAAATCTTTATCCGCATTTCTGAGGAATCTTTACCCGAATCACATTGATGCTTACTACGCACTTCGATATCGGTCCCTTTAAACTCTCTTACCGCCTTCACTTCCAGGAACTTTATCAGCTCCTCCACGATTCACATCATACGATTACCAGTGCCGTTCCGGTACCCGATTACTTTATGGCCGTTTCTCCAGTTACTCCATTCTCCATACTGGCCACGGCCGAGCGCCGGTGGATGGGGCCTCGATGGGTCGCGGCTCTATCGTGCACCATCTTCAGGTAATTCGGTGTAAGATATAAAACACTTTCCTTTCCCTCCTACCAGAGGCAAGTAAGTATTTGGCATTTGGTGTCAGCTCAACTCATTCATTCTCCTACCTTTTCCAAGAGCCTTCCCTTCTCTATGTGCAGCCTATTTCTCCACATAATCATCACCACCTATCGACGACCAGGATGTCACCCCCCGAATTCCAACTACACATCGCAATAGTAGGTGCTGGCCTGGGTGGCTTGGCAGCCGCAATCTCAATAGCACAATCAGGTCACAGAGTGACAATTCTCGAACAAGCTCCTGAGCTCGGTGAGGTGGGTTTTGCTCTGCTTCCATCAATTCCCTACCACGCCCGCCACGGAAACTGACAAGGGAACAACAGGTCGGGGCAGGTATCCAGATCCCACCCAACTCCTCGAGGATCCTGAAACGACTCGGTATCCTCTCCAAGGTTGAAGCTCTCTCGGTTCGCCCCCACGAATTCGTGCTCCGCTCTTACAGGGACGGAAAAGTACTGTCCACCCAACCCCTCCTTCCCTACTGCGAAGAGAGATATGGAGCACCATACCTGCACATCCACCGCGCGGATTACCACCGCGTGCTTGTTAACGAGGCGAGGAGACTTGGCGTGGCGATCCAGCTGAACGCGAAGGTGACGGGGATTGATTTCGAGAAGCCTGAGATCAAACTTGCGGATGGGAGCACGCTCGCGGCCGATCTGGTCATCGGAGCAGATGGGCTTAAGAGTGTTTGCAGGGAACAATTGCTAGGCAAGAAGGACCCGCCGAAGTTGACAGGCGATCTGGCATATCGTGTTACGATTCCCGCCTCCGCGATGTTACAACATCCTTCTCTTCTGCCGCTCATCGAGAACCCCGCAGTCAATTTCTGGCTCGGGCCATCTTCGCACTGCGTTGGCTATCTGTTGAAGAGAGAGGGTGGGGAGGGAATATATAACATGGTGCTTGCATGCCCGGACAACCTCCCGGAACTGGTCAACACAGCGAAAGCTGATCTACAGGAAATGCGAGATTTCTTTTCCGGCTGGGACGAGAATTTGAGACTGTTGCTTGGGCTGGTAGACGATACGTCGAAATGGAGGTTGATGAATAGTGAAGAGCTGGCTAGCTGGGCACACCCGTCGGGGAAGTTCGTCTTGCTGGGAGATGCATGCCATGCTACTCTACCTTATTTGTACGTCCCGCTGTGCTCAATCATCCCTTCCTCCTTGCAGGTCTTTCTATACAGCAAGTTCTTTCTTTCAGCACTAACTATCCAACAGAGCCTCAGGAGCAGCAATGGCCGTCGAAGACGGCTACCTCCTCGGACGTCTCCTCTCCAAGATCCCCCGCTCCGCCCCGCCCCCCGCCTTCCTCCTCCCGGACATCCTCACCATCTACGAAACAGTGCGCAAGCCGCGCACCACCCGCGTCGTCAAGCAGTCCTCGCACTACCAGCAGATCTTCCACATGCACGACGGCCCGCTCCAGCGCGAGCGCGACCGCCAGCTGCTCCGCTACCAGCAGGAGCCTTACGCTGGCTATCCTAATAAGTGGCGCGATCCGGTGTTCCGCGAGTGGTTGTGGGGCTATGATGCTGAGCAGGAGGTCGAGACGGCGTGGGCTGTGTATCGGAGTGGAAGGTTTCCGCTGACGATGGGTGGTCGGTGGGAGAGTGAGCGGGAGGTGGTGGGGAGCGCGGTGGGTAGTATGATCATGAGTCGATTGTAAAAGGGCGTTTGAGCGATCGGCGTTCATGGGCGTTGGTTTTACCTTGGGGAATATGTATGGATGCTGATAACCAGGAATCGCTGGTAAATTAAAGTTATTTTGCTACTTCTCTTCTCTATTTGTGACTGCGGTATAATTAATTAAGTTTATTCATACATCCAAGAATCACATATCAGCTCAATCCACCCTTCTTGAATCCCATCATAAGCATACGGCTCCATATCCGTACCTATCTATAGTCTAATATTATCTCCTGCCTCATGACTTGGTGTCTTCTCTATGCATTCCTTTCCGGCTCCACACGACGGACCTATTTGGTATTAATTAAGCTCAGCATCTAGGTAATTTTTCTACGCTCCTGTATTGCTCATGATATATATACACATGGGAGAAGAAATACTAAGTGCAAGTCCACTCCAGACAGCGAGCGTCCTTAGATTAAGGTAAGCACTCGGATAGAGGAGGAGGAGACTGTCTTTAACCCCCCGTCCACCAACCAACCAACCAACCAACCAAACAACAACCCGCACTCACTCAATCAATCAATCTCCTCATGATCCTGAAACGGCCAAAACACATCAAGTTCCCACCTCTCCTCCTCCGTATCCGCCTCTTCCAACATCCGAATCTTAAGATCCCTAGCTTTTTTCCTCGCCTCTTCAAATTCCCCACTCGGTATCCATCCTTCGATATCAATACCGAGGTATTCACGTATCTGTTGTATCTGCGCATCGGCTTCTTTCTGCTGCGCTTCTCGAGAGAGGCATGACTGGCTGTCCTCGGTTGAGTAGTGGACTTCTGGATCATGGGCTGACGAGAGCTCAGTCCAGTTCTTTAGTGTGGTGAGTAATTGCGCTTGAAGGGAGGTATTATCACCTTCCTATGGTTGGCCGGCGGTGGTGTAAAGCTGGTTTCGCAGGACTAGATTGTAGTTCTGTAGTGCATTGAAATGAGGCTTGTTATAGCGACTCGTGAAGCCGACGTAGAAATAGTGTACTTGGCGACGCCGGTACAGCTCCATCTCATATTCCTTATCGCTCTCACTCAAGGCGCCAAAATCCTCCGGGAGTCTCGGACGACGAAAATTCTCAGAGTCGTCATCGCCGTAGTTCTGGAAATGCTTGGGGATCTTGGCCTGTAGGAAAAGAGGAATGATGGTTGTGTTCTGCCAGTCGAGGATTCCGGTGATGTCCCCAGAGTTGGAGATGAATATGTTATTGGGCGATAAGTCGGGATGGCGGATGGTAGGCACGTTTAGTTCTTCCGCTTGGGGAACGAGGTGTGGCGCGATTTTCAGATAATTCAAGAGGTGGTTTATCTGCACCTGTGGATCGACCACTTGATTGTTATACACTTCCCTGTAAAGAGGTTCACGTGGGTATCGCGGTTTGCCAAATCGACGCAGCCATAGGAGTTCCCTCTCTCCGACCGCTCTCAATAACTCTTCCGTGTCCATCCCTACTTGCACGGTTAGGTTGATTGTTGACATGAGATTGTGCGGGGGTCACATAAATTGGAGTATAAGATATCGATTACTGGAACCGTTTTGGCTAGCTGAGAGGTAAAGGGGTCGCAATTAGGATCAAGATTGCCCCCAAGACAATTGGTAAATGCCATGGATTTTCTGCTAGCTCTTCCTTCCCGAGTTATAGGAGGGCCCAGTAATTGATATCTTATTCCAATTGCTGCGAGTATATGAAGGGAGGTACTCACAAGGTCCATAATTCGCACCCAGCTCATGTCTATTTTGATACCACCATAGATAATCTGTAGAAGGTCCGATGCAGAATCCACTTACATCCGTCTCGTCGTCGTACTTGGGTATATCCACGCTCTTGACCCCAGCGTCCAGCGAATCTTTAAAGAATAGACTCCTAGACGCAGGAAACCGAATGTCAAAAAGAATCTTTTCAATATTCACAATCTTCTCAATAACCGCCATCCTCTCTCGTAAAGTCATAGTATACCACGTATCCTCCAACTCTTTCCCCGGAGTACGCTCTATAATTATGTATTCGGAACCAACTTCATTGGACGCCGATGAGCTCCAATTAAAGATTTTGGGAATCGGAAGACCATGAAGTCGGAGAAACTCCATCGTGGCAACCTCGCTGGAGATGCCATAGTTGCGGGGGATGGTACAAGGATATGGAAGGCGCGCGATGACCCTCAATCCATCCCGGAACGCCGCTTCGAAAACCCGATACGAGCCGCCCTCGGCGAGCTTCGTGAAGCGTACTATATCGGCATGATGTTGGTTTACGGACTTGGCGATTGCGAGGTGCAGAGCGTCGAGGTTGAAATGTAGATGGCGTTCGGAGAGGCGCAGATGCTCGTTGTAGCTTGATGCGTGGTTGTCCGGTTAGTGGAGAGATTATTTTATTGTCTCATAGAAGAGGAAGTGTGGAATAGGAGGAGGGCGGGGAGAAGTCTTACAGCCAGCGACCAGATGTGTAGTTGTAGAAGGGATGGCGGGCATCTTTGACGTTGGGCAGCTCTTCGCGGTGCTGGTGCTGGTGCGTGGTGTACTTCTGCGCTCTCTCAACTCGGCGAAGATAGCAGAGAACTGGGCGGATGGAAAAGCCCCGTCGCATTCTGGACAATAAGAGAGGGCGTCGTTGATCAGGTCCTGCCCTTTTTTGGCCTGCGTGGGGTATCCATATTGGATGTTGATCTCCCTGGTCGTCGTAGGGCGCGGGCGCGGGTATCGGTAAATATGGCCCGAGCCGAGCGCTCATCCGGGGTGGCTTTCCCTACTCGTCCCGCGCCCCACTACCCCGGACTGTCAATTTTATGCTACCATTAATCACATTATCACAGGTTATTAAGGAATGGAAAATAGACTGATAGGTTTTCATAACATCGTGAACATGAATCACTATACTCCAGCCCCCTTTACGACACCAAAATGGGGTATACATAATCATTTCCAACGAACTTCAAAACTCCTGTCATCAGACACTTCCAAATCGTAGCAGCATGCACGCATGCAATTCCTAATTCCCTACGCTCCAACACCCCATAGCCAATTATCGTGGCTAAAAATATTGCCATCGAGCCCCCGATCCGTGGTATCTATGCCAAAAACAAAAACGCCCACCAAATGCACGCTAAACTGCAGCAGCAAACGCCCTCCAACTTCCAGCGCCCAGCGCAGAAAAATCATAGCCGGCCCTCAGGTGCTCGGATCGGTGCTCAAACTCTCCTGTCGCTTCTCGTGTTCTATGACCGGTAGCATGTCGCTGTTCTTCCTGTATCTCGCTTCGCTCACTCTAGAAAGAATGATACTAAGACTATTGCTCAACCTTCGGATTGGAGTTATGGATTGATCGTCATCCGCAGGTGTAGTGCTATCCGGGAGAGACATATCATCTCGCCCTCTGATCCGGCGGGGGTCGACTTGACGACGCGCACCAGGGACAAGGTTAAGATAGGCAGGGAAGGTGATGCCGAATGCGAAAAGTGCAACGACCACACAGAAGGTATATTGGACCGTCTTATGGTTCACTTTATACACAGCCCACATCACAAACGGGAAAACCGCGCCACCGCTAGTAGCTGCCGTAAGGCCAGCCGCGGCATACTTCGTCCGTTTCCCCATCCCGCGTAACCCGATGGCGAACACCAGGGGGAAGATAGGACCTTCGAAGAAGAACAATACCAGGGCAGGGCCGGCAATGCCGTTTGCGTTCAACGTGAGGGACATGGTCAAGATGGCGAAGATAGTACCTAGGATGAAAGCAAGGAGGATAAGGATTCGAGGTGCGACAAGGAGAACGAGAGAGGCGAAGAGGAAGCGACCAATTGCAAAGTTTGCCTGTGCGACAAGGCCGTAATCATCGATACTTATTGTTAAGTGCCCGGCCAGCTTGTACAAGAGGGGCCCAAACCAGATTGACATACTTTCCTGAGCACCTACATAAACGAATTGAGCGAAGATAGCGAGTGCGAGGGTCACATATATCAGAGGAAGTTTTGTGGAGAGGAAGAATTGGTCGGGATAGGCGCAAAGGTTTTCGGTGAGAGACTGCAGATCCGCATCGGTCGCTTCCGGGAGGGGGACATAGTAGAAAAAGAGGGCGAGGATAACGGCGAAGAGCGCAATGGCAAGATACGTCCATTGTACATCTATCAGGCTGAGCTTGCTAATGATTTTCGAGAAGAAGACTTTCTGAGCGAGCAGCTGCGACAGAACGCTGGCCGAGGCTTGAACGCCTTGTGCAAGCAGTAGACGATATTCTGCGTACTGTGGGGGACCGCAGAGTGCGATAAAAGGATTGGCTGCCGTCTCGAGAATAGAAAGCCCAAAGCCAACCACGAATTGACATATGATGAAGCCGGGAAAAGATGCCAGGACAGCCGAAGGCCAGAACATCAACGTCCCAGTCCCGTAGATACAGAGACCCGTGATAAAAGTCGCTTTGAACCCTCCATGCCGAAGGACCCATTGCCCTACTGTCAATGGGCCAAAGAAATATGCTCCAAAATAAGCCGATGTCAATGCCAGATCCTGACTGAAGGTCTGGTGTGCAATTCTCGCGATTTCGTTGTCGAGTGTGTTGAGCAGACCATACGAGAATCCCCAGAGGAAGAAGAGGAGCGTGACGATAGTGCAGTACCTGAAGGATTCCAACCCCGATGTTGTAAGCATGCTCTTTGGCCGTTTCATATCAATGAATCCGAAATAAACGCCATCTTCCGAAACACGTGTATCCGCTGTGCGTGTCCGGGAAATTCCAGATCCCAAGTCAATTTCATCCATGGAGGGAGTTGTAAGGAAATCGAGCATCCCTATTTCTCGTTCCTGCTGTCCTGCTATTCGCGCGGGAGGCGGTAACTGAATTTCTTGTTCGTGATCTCCGATCGCAGAAGGTGCGCGGTGCACATGGTTGGAACCTGAGGGTTGCTGATCACCAGAAGAGGCACCTTTCTCCGTATGTGACCGGTCCATGATCATGGAAGGTAAGATGAGTTTGACTAAAGGTCTCAAAGTTGGGATACAGGCGCAGACGATGCCAACATTTACTTCAACAGCGCTCCACATCAGGGCCATGCTGGCAGTCCAGGCGAAATCGAGGCTCGTCCCCAGTCGCTCTTTCGAAATAAGGTACGCTTGTGCATCCAATGCCTTCTGTAGGTAATAAATCCGAATAACATCGATAATCGTGACGAATATACCCAGAGCGAACGTGAACACTAGCACGGTTTTCTGCTTGCGCGGCAAACGCATTCCAGTGAGGACCGGAATCGGTAGAACCAAGATAGCTAGATCCGTAATGACGTTCACGGGCGCTGAGCAGAGGTATAGTGTGACAATCGAAATGCATTTCCCCTGGGTATGGGGAGTATATGCAGCATAGATTGGTCGACATTGGAACGCATTCATAAAAGTGAGAACGACGCCCGCGATGTTAACGATTGCGAGCGTAACATAGGAGGAAACCCTCAAGATAATCTGCGTATTCTTGGCCATCCGCAGGTAGAAAATCAGTATCGACGTCTTGGTAGCCATCAAGGCCGGGTTATACAGAATCGTGAACACGTATTCCGAGCTATATAAACCGGATAGCCAATGTTCAGGGATGTCAGCATCGTGCCTCCCCAGTCCCTTGCTCGTGCCATAATCAATTGAAAACGAGAGGCCAAAGGCAATGAGCTGTTTGCGTAGTACATACATCAGCCTGTATTCCACAACGCACGCCGAGAATTGGAAGTAAAGCGTGCACTCACCCAGGCTAATACTATAAACCAATCGTCCCAAGCCCTGTTCCTCACAATCCAAAAGCGACTCAACAATCTAGCCACGACAAAAATCGTGGCCAGAACAAAGGTGATGGTGGTGACAATAAACACGGACCGGCCGCGGGAGTGGAAGTCAGACGCCATATCTGGGACTTTCGAGGGTTGTTTTTCAGGAGCGCATAAAAGTCATGGTCGTCGCCGAGTCCATGCGGCCGCTGAGGCCGTGTGCAGGATGTTGAGGGTATTTTCTCGACTTCAAATGTATATGATGGCTCGCGCCTTCTCCCTTCCGTACGGGACCCGTCACGACCCGACCCCGTTCGTCCTACGTCGTGGTGGTCCAGTGTCTGCAGTCATCAAGGGAGAATAAAGGGCTCAGCCCCGCGCTATGACAGAGGTCTCTGTTCTCTGTGCCATGACCGAATCGCCTCTTTCGACCTGGCCCAAACAGGCGGTGTCTTCCTGTGGGACAATGCCATCGTGAACGGGCTCGCTCTCAACGCCAGATCTGCGATAGTACCGGAAGGCCAAGAGCTTAAGGACAGCCACTGATAAACGGTCTATCGTAAAACAAAGCCAGCGGGGAGAGGCAGTGGGGCGAAACCATGGGAGGCAGAGTTGATTGTGGGTTGTGGGTTGCGGAGGCGAAAGGGAGATCCCTCGCTAATGACGTCGTGCTGGAGCCACCCGGGGTGGAACTAGTCCTTACACAGCAACACTTAGCCGAGCCTTGCTGGATTCATGAAGTGCGGAGTGGCCGAGGCTCGCGAGTCAGACGATACACAGAGCGAAAATATCCTCTGCAAAACGCATACCGAGCTGGGTACGGAAACTCCAAAAATAGTAGTGTGTGTTAGTTTTGCCTTTTCTCTGCTTTTGCCCCTTTGCCCCCTTTGCCCTCCTTTCTCGCTTCACCGCCAGACCCTCCTCTCTGAAGTTTGAACCAACTGTGGTCTGGTTGTCAGTGGTCACCCAAATCCATCATGTCCGCCCCCTTCCCCCATTTCCCCCATTCCCCCCCGTGGCGTCCCTACCCCGCCTTACTAAACCCCCCAAGGGCCCCAACCCGCATCTGTCCCTCCGCTCCGCCGCTCCGCTGGCTTTACCTATCAAACTTCTGGGGTTAACCCGTCCTTGAGAGTTCACGGGAGGGGAAGTCGGCCCGAAGAGATCCTTGCGCGGCGATGGGAGATGGGAGATGGGGGAGGATGAGGGCTTGGCGACCTTTGGGCATGAAGGAGGGGAATAGAAGCGAGAAACGCCGCGGTAAGTTGGTCGGTAATGTGGTTTCGCGTATTGACAGCTTTTTGGGAGAGACTTGCGAGAGAGGGACGAGAGACCTGGGAAATCCTGCTTGTGTATCGGCGGGATTATTTGTTCATAGGTGAGATGTATACAGTAATCTGTAAGTAATGCTGGCACTATCAGCCATGACTCCTCTTGAGTCGGTGCCCCATCTCCAGACTTGTCTGAGTTCTCGTCCCCTCTTGGGAGTTCTCCCGTTGTACCAACAGTCATGTGATACTGTATACACCGCGGCCGTACCTATATACTCATCCCTTCTAAGCGTCCAGGCACGTATATTGCCTCTCAGTGAGTGGCGCCATGATCTTCCCGTCTTCAAATCCATAACTAGCAACCTTCAATCCTGCTCAAGCATTCGCTGCCCCGTTCAGGAAGAAGTCCAACTCGCTCGGCCCGCCAAGTGAATGTTCATTCTCTGCCAGCTGCTCCAGCAAACTCAGGAACGGATCCTTCTCCTCGCCATCCCGCCCAATCGTACCAGCCCCAGAACTCTCCCCATTACTCCTTCCCCCAGGTGTCATCACTGGCGGCTGCTCCATACCATAATCATACGCATCCCCATTCATCTGGGGCGATGGCATAACGCCCCCGTTCAACGCCCCTGGAGTGCCAGAATTGAGACCCGCGATCCCGAACATCGAATCGTAATTCTCGGGGACTTGAAGAGAGGAACATGCAAATGGGGGTGAGAAAGGCGTCTGAGAGAGATTCGGCATACCATTCGCATCCCTCGGAAATGGGGTCTCTAGCATGCTTGGTGTTTGAATATTCAAATTCGTGTCTGGGGCATGTCGCTCACTGTTAATAGTGCCCACTGGAGAGAGCAATGAATTAGCATCGGCATGTCCATTTGAGTTCCGACGTGGAATTTTCAAATCGTGTATCTTGCGTGAGGACGAGGATCTGCGGCGTTTCAGCGAGATCTGAGAAGCTGCATTTTGTAAGTTGGAAGATCGGGAGGCGTAAATGTCGTGGCCAGTGTATGGCTCGTGGGTAGGATCAGTTAGGATGTCAGAAAATGAGATATGAGTCCCGTCAATGATTTGCCCCAGGTCGCTGTAGCGGTCGAAGAAATCTTCCAAGTGAAATACTGGAGAGTACCTCGTTGGATTGCTTGCCAAGGATTTGACCAGCTCTGAATGACAGCCGTAGATCGTTTGCAGAGTCTCCCGTTGGTGTTGTACTGATGCCCAGGTATAGCGAAGTTCTGATAGTTGCTTCATCTCCCGGGAGAGGAAGTCTGCACTGGCTGAGAAGACTTCTCCTTCCCTGCCCCCCTTATAGTGCGCTCCATGAACATGCACCGTGCCGGCCGTACATATGCAGTACCCAACGAAGGCAGGCCACCCAATTCCAGACGACTGCTTTCCCAGTTCTACCAATTCAGCGATTGCATTTGCATGAAGGAAGCATAGATTCGTGGCTTCTATTTGCCAAGATTGATGTTGGCCCGTTCCCGCCAGTTCGGACAGGTCAATTGGGAGGAAAGGTCGGTATATTAAACAATGAACTAGGTGGTAGACGAGTTTACTCAGTACCCATACCGTACTGTCTGGCTGTCCGAATAGCGTGTCAATAGAAGAGAAGACATCCTGCGTCCCAGATGCCCAAGTATCCAGGTCCTGCCGGATTTTTGAGAGATTTGACAATGAATGCCAAGGAAAGTGGCTATCTCCTCTCACTCCCCCAGCGGCCAGATATCGATTTGTAATTCCAAGAATGCGTACAATATCTATGAGTAATCCAGTGCTGCCTTGGCTTTTCTTTCCGGATCCCGAGTGGTACTGTAGATTTGATCCGTTTTGGAAAAACTCGCCCTCAACTGGGAGCGCTGCTGGGTTTGGACGCCAGGATGGAAAGCGTAGCATAATGGACTCGTCCGCGATCAAGGAAGGTCGTTTTGAGCCGCATGCCATGAACCTATCCATCACATAACTGGACCAGAATAACCGTCTGCGCATTTCTTTTTCGCTGGGCGTCATTTTGATCTTGGAGTCACATTCTCGATGCAATCCCAGTGCAAGCGCCATTCCAATACCACTGGCTAGTGATAATTAGTGTATATGTCTTGTGCCAAGGTAAATATAACCCACCTAGTAGCATATACGCTTTCTTGCCCTTCCCAGCTGCAGTGAATGCTTCTGTAAGGAGCAAAAGGGACTGTAAACAGTCTATTGATGGATCGTCAATATCCAACTCAGTCCTTGCACGTAATGCGTAATCCTCACTCAACCCCGCTGCCGCATAATATCCATTTGGATGTGCCGTATATCTGCATCTGATCAGCGCTATTCTTCCACTTTTATGATATAATCACCTAGCGCTGACAGCGTATATCGCGTAGAGGAGGTACGTTGGAAGTTGCTTGAGTCGGATTTTTTGTCGAGTTGTGGTCTCGTCAAGGATGTGATATGGTTTGCCATGACATCGAGTGAAATACGTATTGACGAGGGCATCAGGCTGAACAGCTCCTGGGGGTTCACTATGAAATCATGTTAGCGTTTCATCTCCGCTAGGACAAGATTTCTGACCTTCTTGAAATGGTGGAATCTTCCCCAGTATCAACAGTATCAATTTGGGGTCGCTCCAGTTTCGTGTCCTGGTTGACATTTTCTTCTTTCTCCACTGATCCAGTATCATCATTTGGCAAATGCGCCTTGTTCTCGTCCTTCAGTCTCTTCTCCAAACCATCCACCCTCTTCAGCAAAGCCTCTAACACATCTGTCTTTGGTCCGCGTTTCTTAGGGACGGCATCTAGAATTCCATTAGTATTATACCATATTGCGATTCTAGATCCCCGACCATATATACATGGGCATTGGAAGACCTGACATGCCTCGCAAGTCGGTCGCAACCGATTGCATTTAATCTGGAATTATATATTAGCAACATGGAAGAACTTCTCGAGAAGACAAAATAACCTTCCGTTTCCGGCAGGACTTGCAATTCATTGATTCTCGTGGCTCATTGCTCATGCGGCGTGCAGGTAGTCGGTCGATACCGACCTGCGGCCGACCTGACATCGCGAATGTCGGGAAACCAACAATGGGGTTATTACATTATTAAGAGCAGTTGTAATGCAGGGCGCACAGCATCACGACGGTGTGTAGTCGAGTCAAATGTGCTCGAAGTCAACACTTGCTTCGTGATTGTCAGCAAATTGACGAACGGGGGAGGTCGAACAAACGTTGTAACAGGACAGGAGAAAGGATGTAAGTAATCGCTAATGGAGGATTTTCCCAATTCTCCTTGATCGGACCGCTTTCCAGTGTCTCTACCTGATGCCCCAGACTTCTCTCGGCCCCGCTGATCAGTTGACAGGACTTGATTACATGTACATGGATGAATTGGGACATTGGCATGCAGATCTTGAATCGCAAGGTACCCGTGGCGGCAGAAGATGGCGAAGGCGAGGCCGGGATGTGATGACTGGTGACGGTCGAAGAGGCTGAGACAATATGCCGGAACGTATCTCAAGATCCGAGGCTATCCAAGAAACACAGATACATGGCACAGAAGACAACGCGGAACGAAGAAAAGCGAGGAACAAAAGGAAAGGAGAGAGATAAAGCTGGAATGCGGGGATGGGGGAGAGAAGCGGCAAGTCTTCGCAGGACAACAGGGGTCACTCCCATAGCGCTTGGTGACCGCTCCAGGTGTTGCCGTTAAACCGCCGAGCACTGAACGGACATAGAACTAAGTAGCCCGTAGTGACTTATAAGACTGCGAGCACAAGCCGCGCTTCTGCCAAAAAGAGAGGTTTCAAGCAAGACGCAAAACAAGGCACGGTCATGGGTTCCGAGTCCTTGACCCGAGAATGCCCCTTCACGATCGGGCAGCATTCGGCTGTCCATGGCATTGGGAGCCTGGGCTGGGATCAGAAGTCAGTCGAGTTCGATGAATGCTTGCAAAGCACAGAGGCACTGCGGGGGCGATGTCAGGGTCTGGATGTCCAGTCGTCGTGTCTCTCAATAAAGATCCTGGACAAGGAAACCTGGTCGCTGAGACGGATCGAATCACGTGCCTAATCGAACATTGGAGCGCTTTTAAGGTGCTTACTAATTACCGGCTGGCTTACCGAGCCTTCGACGGAAACGGAAGTCTAAGCGAGGATATAAGGACGGGGTTATGGGGTATAAGGTGGGGGAAGAGGTAATGTCCTATTCCTTGACACTACGATATGAGGTAAGGTACTCAATACATAAGGTACACTTATAGCTACACAAATACATATGATGGTGTACATGAATCAGAGTAATCAGGTACCGAAGATGTGGCTCTCGGGCTATTTTATCTATTCGTTCTACTAATATTTCTAGACATAGGTACCTTAGGCAGGTAGGGGGTTATTGCGCTCAATCTTCATTCTAATGCTGTACATAATACAGAATCCATTGTTATATATTCTAACTACAGCTGATTTTCCCCAATTCAACTTACCACGGCTCCGCAATCCCCTGGCCTCCGTCGGAATAAGCCCATTTTTAGAATATTCCCCGCGTTTCCGGCAAGATACATCATGCACCCCAGGAGTGTATCTGCAAGTGCCTGTCACGGACCTCATCGAATATATGTTATTGCATGTTTATGCACGTGAAGTACTTCACATAATTGTTATTCCGAGCACTTGTAACCATTGAAAGCCAATAGTTCCTAGGGAAATGACCTGGGGTCACAATATGCACCATTTAAACCCGTTGAAATAAGCCAGTGTTTCGGGACCTTCAGGAATCTGTCAACACTTCGGTTTATTTCGGTTACTTGAATGGATAATGTTCTGGAGACTGGAGTATGGTTCTAAACTTCTGGTCAGGGAGTCTGGGGTCCGGTAATGTACTAATGGGGTGATCGGAGGAACAAGATGGGAATACCAAATGCTCTATATGACCGCTAATACTACATAGGGGACAAAAGCCCACGTCAGAAAAGGGAATTAAAGGGGGGAGATAAAGTTGAACGAGTGCTATGAGAACTACAGTAGTTTTTCTTTCCCATGGTTTCGAAGCCAGGTGCCAGAAAAAAGAACAATTTCATCAGAGTCCCTCCTTTTTCATCTCAATCCCCAGGTACCCTATTCACCAGGATGTCGCCTACAATAATCCAGCATTTTATCAGCCATCATATTCATCTTCTCCCAGCCACCCATATATGCCCACTCGGGTTGATTCGGAGACGTCTTCTGCAAAATCTCCAAACGCCGCTTGGCCTCCATCGTATGATGCAGCTTATCCGGCGTATTGGTCATTATTGCCAGCATCAGATGAGACCTAGCCTGGATCTCGACATAACTACATCTCAATAAATCAACAAAGATCCGCGCCGCCTCGCTCTCATTGCCGCTCCTCTGGAGTTCTACGCCGTTGAGAAACTGATCCTGTAGACCCCTGCGAACTTCCTTACGTTTCTCTCGGTCTTCTGCTTCAATCTTACTCAGGACAGCTCGACAGTCTTGAATGTACTCCCGCCAGTTTTGACTTTTGTCAGTCAGGGCTTCCATAGCCTGGAAGGTCGCCATAGCTGATTGTAGATGACGTTTTCGATCGGTAGTAACGACCAAATTCCCGAGCAAAGCGTGTGTATGTGCTCTCATGACCATGGAGTTAGATTCAAGTAGAATATCTTGGCAAATTTGGAATGCCCGGGCTTCAGAATTGGTCTCCTGACATTGCCGTGCATCTTTCAGCATCTGAGATTCCTTATCTTCCTGCAACTTAGCTTCGTAGTATTTCTGTTGCTGTTCCGAAGGACTGAGACTTTGATTTCTAAGCATGACTTCTCTCTTTTCCATGGCTTCCGTTTCAATGTTCCAAACTTCGACCCTAACACGCGCTTCCTTGACTTTATCTAAACGGTAGCGACCCATATGACTCAGAACTTTGGTGCTATTTTCTCTTCTTGTTTCCCAGTCAGCGACACGCTTCACGTCCCTTTTGTACGTTTCCCATCCTTGCTGCTGTCTTCTCAACGCAAATCGCACTGCATCAGCTCGGAAGCTTCTTTGGCTCTCTTTCATCCATCTAGTAGCGTAGTCGTCGGTTGCCTGAATATCTGGTGCTGGAACAGGCATTGAGCTATCAAGCTGCCAAGACTTGTAGTCAGGTCCGACAATTGTAATTTGGGAAGATTCTCCCTCTGCATTTTTCCTTATCAAACGACGTCCTACCATCTTCTGTGGGATAAGAACGTCTGGTCCAAAGCTTCTCACTTGTGTTGACCAGAAGGATGCTTGCTGAATACCCTCAATAAACGATGTCCGGATGGCCCATCTATCTGATACTGCACCCGGACCAAAGTCTTCGCCCAGACGGAATCGCCCAGATGGGAGAGCAGTGCCATTTTCCAGATTGCTGAAATGTCCCCAATCTGGCCAGGAAATAATAGTCGCCCCTAATATGGGCCGACTTGATGCATCGCCTGGCACGGGTACAAAAATTCCTCCAACTCGGCCGCCGAAACACTTGGGTCATCTTTCATCAGCTTGTTATGTCATCCTTATGATTGGTACCTACCGAGTTTTCCCATGAGTAGCCAAGCTCTGCAATTTTCTCGTTTTCGAAAAACTAGAGTAACGTCAGGGTCTCTTTAGTTACATGCCTAGGGACTTTTGGCACTCATACGGGTTCGAAACTATTATCCGTATCTCCAGATTTTACTCTTTTCCACAACCCAATGCTATGCTATTAATGCAATTAATCAATGATGAATATAAAATAGCTGAAGAGTTAAACTTGCCATAGTCTCATGTACGAGCTGTGAATGTAGTTTAGCGTAAAATGATACAGATGGTTATTTTAGAGAACTCACTGTAGTTGCCACGTAGAATTGCTGAGCTAGCCGTTCCGAATTTGTGAGGTCAGTACGCAAGAGTGGCTCCAGGAGATGGAGATGAATGGTCGTTATGATCCCATCAACGTTCCACTCATCCTCCACCCTTTCTTTCAATAACCTCAATTCGGTTATTCCTTCGACATTAGGCCCCTTGCCTCCGATTATCACGGGGCGTCCATTGCGCATAGTGCACTCTGTACCATGCATCGCTGAACCTATTGCCATGTTTAATTCCACGTCTAACTCTCTGAGATACTCATCCCTTAGGCCAAGATCGGCCATAATCTCTTCCTGCGTCCGAGTGTGGAAGGAGAACTCTTCTTTATACTTTTCTAGACGCGGTAGAAGTTCTTCCCGTGGGATTACGTTGAAACGACCACGTTGGAGGGCATCTAACCTGATGTATGTTAACTTTCAATTTTGCGCAAGCATACTTTACAACCTATTCAACGCGGACATAACTTCTGCGACTATCATAAAATATGATCTTTGTTAGATCAATCTTAAAGATCAACGTACCATGGCATTTCAAGGCTCTTGTTCAATAGCAAAGAAGCTAATCTCAAAGCTGGAAGGATCGCATCCCAGACAACCTGCTCGTGCGCATCCCACACTCCCTCGTATCCATTTCCGATAGGGACATTCCCTCGTAGCCACATATCCCGCCGATATAGATGATGAAGCGGGACACTTGCCGCAAGATCGCTCAAGGCCGCCTCATCCGTCGACCAACTTCCACTGTCCTGCAGCTCCCATGAAGCGAAGTCTGTTAATCGCTTCCTCTGGATTCTTTCCTCCAGTCGTGCTCGGCACAACTTTCTCGGTGACTGGGGGAAGAAGGGATTGGGAGGTGAGATAGGACTGATGCCGCTTTTGCCAGTGTTTCTGAAGTATTCATGTTTGGAAGCGCCATAGCGTTCTGCATATTTTGTGAGATCGGGTTTGAAATCTGGAGGAAAAGTCGCTGGGTGAAGGACGGGGCTGAGAGATCCCACAGAGGAAGCGGAATCTTCATCTGTCTCATCCACGAGATCCATTGCTAACACCCTGCCTGCCATTGTAATAGTGCGTTGTCAAATAATCTTGGAGATTGATGTAAGCGTTTTAATTTACGTCGACGATGACTTTGAGAGTAAGAGATAGATGGACATCCACAAAGCGGTGTTGACCTGGAATGTGGAGTATTCCTCAACCGGTACTTTTGCACTATTTATACTACTTCCCTGAGCACATCTTCGAGGAAAGGAAAACTCCGCATGTTCAGCTGAAGGGCATTATTCTGAGGGCTCCCAATTACCATATTCGCCTTTGTGTCTGGACGAGTTCTTTGACGCGAGTAGCCGGAAAGGGAATCAAAGGCAGAGGCAATTTGTAACTTCTATCCCCAAGTAATTTCGATCCTCATCTCAATCTACTTTTTCTCTCTACTTATGACAGATGAAAACAATTTCTTTTTGTTAGTAATATATAGAAGAGGAATCAAGTGTGACTCTCATCTATACATTGTGTCATTGCTAGTAAGCGCGGGTTTATACTCATAATCTACGCCTGGCTAGCCTATTTCTGATTCCTTGGAGTTCATCTCATTTTGCTTTTTAACTATTTAACGGTTTTATTTTTGTTAGACCTAGTAATTTCGTATACGTTCACCTTTCTTTCCTATGTCTCCATTGTTAAGCGTTGTACACATAATGCCCCCAGGGCCGACGTAGTTGTCCACTTGTCAACAAGACTCAGTGTTCCTGATACTAATATAGAGAACGGAGGAGGCTTGGCAGCGGATCAAACTGACTGTAGCATGCCATGTAGCGGGAATAGTGAGGAGATTTGCGGCGCTGGAGATAGATTGTCAGTTTATCCTTCAGTTGGAGCTCCAGCGGTAGATAAGAAGGATACTTGAGCGGGCGGAGAGGTCGGGCATCGCTGTACCCCGCGGTCCCGCTCCACCCCATCCCCGCCTTTCCGCCGGCCCCCACTTCGCAATTGGCGCGTATCCACCTCCTACTCCAGATCCTTCTTCTATAGTGACGGGATATATATCGACGGCCGAGTGTAAGGTAGTCGCTGATAAAAAAGGTGCTGAAGATGAAGGAACGTCTACAGGAGGCGTGCTTAAGCATGGTTGACCTCCCGAACAAATGCGTTTGCCACCTGTGACGAGCCGCTGCCTTATGCAGTATCTCCAATGCATTTCTCGTAGCTGAGACTTCACTCTAATGTGATATGCTTGAGCTTTCTTTGGTTTCTAGTCGTTTCACACAAGTCAGTATAAGTTGCGATCTATCAGGTCTTAATTCCTATTAATGAGGTAGTCTTGTCATTACAACATCTACCCTTCTTCAATCGCAAGCAACGCGCAAGCATCGAACAATCAACGACTTGTCCAAAGTTGGTTTGCATCATGTTTCGACAGTGAGGTAAAAGGGACGAAGAAAATGAATTGGGGATAGAAGCCGGGACATCGGAAGGTCGGAGGGCTGCTGACTCAGCACCAAATGTCTTCGACGACTTCACACCTCGACGATCCACCATCCTTAGACCATTATCCTCCACATCCAAAATGCCGTTCCCGTTCTGGACCTTTGGCTGCATCTACGGCGCCACCTCTGTTGCTTTTGGAGCATTCGGAGCTCATGGCCTGAAGAAACGCATAGCAGATCCGGCCAGAATCGCCAGTTGGAACACGGCAGCTCATTACCAAGTAATTCCCTCTCAGTCGCTTGTTCTCCCCTATTGCCTATATCATAGATAGTATCGTGCTAATACTTTTGCCCTTCAGCTCATCCATTCTGGCGTCCTCCTCCTGACCAGCGCGGTCGCTCCGAAGAATACACTTGCAGCCGGTTTGTTGGTGGCAGGCATGACAATGTTCAGCGGCAGCATATACCTTCTTGTGCTAGATCCGCAGAGATTCAAGGCATTGGGCCCTATTACACCGCTGGGTGGGTTGTGCCTGATTGGTGGATGGGCTGCGTTGGCGTTTGGGAAGAGGATTCCTTTCCCACGATAATCGGGTCCTGATTGAGGAGGTTTTGACGGGAAAGATGGCATATTAAATGCGCACTGGCGTTCTTGGATTGCACTTTGCTTGCATCTCCACTCGAGCAGAATGGGCCATCTGCTGGTGCCTTGTACGATATTTCGGAGTCTCGCTCTTATCAATTCAACTCAATAATACCCCCTTCTTGATCGTCATAAGGCCCATAGCCCCTCGATGACCAAGTTCCAACAATAAAGGAGAGAAGTTAGAACAAGGATAAGGTTATGCCTGACGTTTGCACGAGATACCGGTGTCTTACGTTACTCTTCCTTCTCCGGGACTCCTTTTCCGTTGGATCATCACTTCCGAAGCCAAATTCTGAGCTTGCCTAACCTTACGCCTGCGACAACTACCAACTCTTAAATAGTCCGGAAGCATGGTCATAAAGCCCGTGATTATCTCAAGTTGTCTGGTATGGGAACACACATTCATCAAGATCCGGCTGGCCCTTTTCATCCTCTGCGCCAGAGAAACTTTCAGCTGTCACTCGGGGGAAACGGGACTCAGAATTCATGTAATATGCATTTGAAACATAAGATTAAATATAAGAAAGTTATTCTTTAATCAAGATTCAAATTGCCCATCGTAGAAAGTGCAATCGTTAAGTCTAGCTAGAACTCTCCTGACACTTTTTGAACGTATAAGCCCACCGGTCATGTTCTGTAAGTCTGTGACCACGCTACGGAGTTATTGGTCGAAGGGCTACAACATGGCTTTCATCATAATGGGATTCGAAATGCGCGACTTGCTTTAACGCTGCGCAAACTTTCCTCAGATGAAATGGAGGTAATGACTGACGAAATGTTTGACGATAATGAGTACCCGCACAGCCAGGAAGAAGAGCTCGACAGATCGTGGATGGGCGTGGGATGCTCTTTAAAGATATGAACCACATGATGTATAGAGATCGTACAGAACCTCCACTTCAAACCAGCAAAATATAATCTTAAATAATCCTAAGCTCGTTATTCCCCCTACCTACCTTACCTAGGTACCTAGGTAAGTAGCCGATATAGGCTTTCGCTTGGGACAGGAGGTCCTGTAAGCGAAGGTTCCCCCTTTTTTCCCTGAATCCTTTCTAAAAACGGCTGTAAAACACTTAATAATCTACCTCCGCCCTTTTCTAAAATAATTACCCTTTAAGAGGAACTGATGCCGCTTCCATAACCGATACCAGAAACGAAATATAAGCAATAAGAAGGAATAATGCTGAGGTCTTCTATTCATCCCGTTATACCCCCAAATTTCAGGCTGTCAGGCCTCTACGCGGGGTGAGGTATGGTGATGTCAACCGAGGGATGACTAATCGTATCCAACGTCACGAACCACAGACACAAGGAGACTTCATCCATCATCTTCCACCTTGATAGCACTTCGCTGGAGCCGTCATGATCAAGCATGGGTTCCTAAATATGAACAATCATACATTCTGTCGACTGCAACCCTAAGTCCTTTTCTCTATTTTCGATCTTCTTTGAATTAGGATGATGCAAGTAAGTCGATGTAGGTGTTAGGTATCATTTCTCCCGTTCCCTTTCCTTATTCTCCGTGAGTCCCTGAACGCTTCTCGAAATCTCGATTCCGGATACGATGTCCTATATATATATCTATACCGTTTACCATTTGCCAAAACCAGAGTTAGCGTGTATATACATAGCAATAGCGCCGGGCACCATTGCACCAAGGCGACGATCCACGGCCGCGTCTGCGCATATCACGAGTCATACTTTCTATTTTATTCTCCGCTCATTCTTCTACCCCAGATTTACTCAAAACTTACACACTCCAACACCTCTCGGGCTGGTAACTGCAACCCATACATATATACATCAATATGTACTTCTCGTACCATTCCTCTACCAAGATTGTCTCACGGTATTACAGCTATGGGTACGTATCCCCACCTCACCTCTCCAATCCCAACCCTATTCCAGCGCCGTACCTATATCTATCTGACTTCAACATCACCGCAGTTATTGCTCCAGTGGTAACTGTCGTTCGAACTGGGATCGTTGGGGTCGCTGGATATTTGCCGGGATTCTAATCTTCGTTGGAGCCGTGGCACTGCTAGTCTTACTGTACGATTCTCTCGAGCTTCCACATAACTCTTCGTCATTTCCTCACCACTTCCTTCTAGTCTGCGCATAGCTAATCTAATTTCTCCAGTCTCCTGGCCCAACGGCGCCGGCGCCGTATGCACCAATATCTCGGCTCGATGCCGATGGAATCGCAACCGCCGCAAGACCAAGGACCTTACAACTACGCAAACTCAGGCGCACCTCCAGGGGCCACTGGGCACTATGATCCGAACCTGGGCTATGCGCCGCCGCCAGGGCCGCCGCCACAGTATGCTGGTGGGGATGGCGTTACACAGCCAGCACATACATATCAGCCGCCGGAGAATAAGTGAAGGATGGTGAAGCATGAGAGGGGTGGAAATATGTGATGCCGACTGTATGAATCAGTATGATACCTGAGAGAGGAATAGGTGATTAGTAATAGATACCGCAATAAGTAATGTATTGTTTACATGGAGTTAGAATGGGTCTCTCGAGCAGGATGGGGTTGGATTTCTTTTCCCCCATACATTATTGCCGTGTCTGGATCGTATATCATTGCATCAAGACGGGAAACTCTGCGAGTCTAGACGCATTATAATCGAATTCTCATACTAATGAAACTCCTCGACTCCCATCCGCTCCACCACCTTTTGAGCAAGAAATCGAGTTCGTCCCATACCAGAAGTCCCGCATTTTATGCAGTCTATATAACCCCCGTTAAAGTACCCTCCCAACCTTATCTCCATACCTACCTAAGTAGGTACCTAGACCGTAGTTGACTCACGAGCACTGTCTGTTCCTTGTGAGTTACGACGTGCAAGTTGCAACAAAACTCTAAACATTAGTTGACACGAAGTACAACTACCTTACCTTACCTAAGGTAGGTAAGTGACAGCACAAGCAAAGATGAGGCTACTGCCTCCTATCTGCGATATGCAACAAGAGGCACAACTTAAATGAGGCCACAACCAAAGATGAGAGTATTAATTCGCAGCTGCAACGTGCAACTAAACTCTAACTATTTGCCCCGAGTTAGATAGATAAGGTATACTGAATTACGATACAGGATCAAAAGCGAGGTTGTCGTCACACTGCGATATGCAACAAAGATATTATTGACTTGAGTCAACAGACAAGAACCAATAGGCAAGAGCGCCGTCTACTTATTGTGAGTTACGACATGCAACAAATTACTACTTGACTTAACTCAACAGACCAGAGCCAATAGGCAAGAGCCCTGGCTATTGCTTGTGAGTTACGACGTGCAACAAAACCCTAGTTGACAAAAGTCACAACCAAAGGTGAGGCTATTGCTTTCTATCTGCGACGTGCAACAAAACATTTACTTGGCTTACGTTAATAAGCAATAGCCAATAGACAAGAGCCAATTCTATTCCTTAGGGGTTTACGCTGTATAACAAAACCAGTTGACAAAAAAGCACAACCCGAGTGAGGAGCACAACCAAAGGTGAAGAGGCTATTGCTTCGCAACTGCGATGTGCAACAAAATTTTAGGAAACCAGAAGCACAACCAAAATAATACACAAGCCCCAAGGTTTCACCACGTCTGATTGATACACTACAAGATATATCGTATCCGAACCCTAAAGATTAAGATCCCTTAATAATATAACCTTCAACTACCCCTCAAATCCCACAACTCTCATTTGAAGATCTAAAAGCCTATAAGCTAATACCTAATACTCCTACTCGAGATATCTATCTATCTATACCTCTCCATGAATCGTAAACGCATTGTACTTTTGGCATAATGCTTGTTAATAATTTAAAGACATTGCTATTTTTTGTCACGCCATCAAGAAAACCGTTATATCTTCTTTTTTTCTGATCTGAAATTTGGAGATTGGTTGATGCTAGTACGCAGGGAGGTATTGTGTAAGATAAGATAGTATATGTTGTAAATTTAGGTAGGTAGGTAGGGAAGGCCGAGCAGACATTCGCTTCCACCCTTCGCTTAAGCCCCTGAAATAGCCGGACCTACTAGTAAGTTACCTACCTAGGTAGACGAAGCATCACAAGTACCTAGGTAGGTACCTACCTTACCCAGGCACCTAGCAAGGTAAAACTTGTACATAAAGCATAATATATCTATACCACCAATTCAAAACCCAAAAGTAAATCAAAAGTTGAATATCTACAGTTCTTGGTAATCCAAGGAACAAAGAAGTATATATAAAAACGACGTCTGCTTTCTAAGAAAGCACGGCCTAATCGCGCCGAATACCTACAGACCTGTATTCAACTTTCTCGCATGCAGTACCATGAGGATTGTTTCAACCCACTTCTCAGTGACTCCGCTACAGCTTCCTAGCCAAGATTAATTAGGTCTGTGTCTTCTTGAATATAGTCGTTCATTTTACTTTGCATCGTCAGCCTGACCGAAGATACATGCCCATGCTTTAGCTTACTATACCAAGAATCCGTCCTGGCCCCCTATATAAAGCCTATTTTAGATTGGCTCGAGTTATCCGAACGTGATGTATGTATGGTACATGATTCTGTGATTCAAGCTTGTGTGTAAAAATTGATTTGATTATCTAAATGTGGCTGCACCACGGTAAGCCGAAGAAGATGGCTTTAAATAAAACAAAACTTAACAAGACTCAAATAACAACTGGGAATAAAAAGCAACGCTCTTCTATATCTACATCATCTTTTGACTCTTGACTTCGTAACATCATTCATGTATCATAAGAGCGTAATAGAAGGAAACACGAGGAAACATGAGGAAACACGCCAAACTTTTCAAGTTCTCCCCCATCATCCACACTGATTTTGCAACCTATCCTTCTAACAAGCAGACCATATCGTGACAGATTCATAACTTCGTAACTCAGTACCTCGTTGAGAACGTCTTCTTCGACTTCCTCAGCTTGAAATTCTTGGGCGGGGCCCACATATCTTCCGCCTTAGTCGTGGTCGAGGCCGCGTTCACAGTTTCTCTAACCTCGACCGTTGACGACTTTACTTCTTCTTTCGTAGGATGCGGTACCTGCTCAATCACCTCCTCCATGGAGGCCACTTTCGGTGCCAGTTGAAATTCTCTCACGGGCGATCTAACCTCTTCGCTCAGGGTTTTCGGAAAAGAAGGGGTCCGGGTGAGTTTCCTCTCCGCGAGCACGTTCACCTCCTCGCTCAGTGCCGGCTTCACTTCTTCTCTCGGTGGCTCGTCTACCGTTTTTGCAATCACCTTTGCGGGCATTTTCGCTTCCTGTCTCGGGGAGTTTCTCGGAGTCTCTTTCACCTCTTCTTTGACAGGCTCTTCCACTTTCTGGAGACTGACACTTGGGGAGACTCGTGTTTCCGGTTGTTGAAATTCTTTCAAGTACTGTACTGGGGCCTCTTTCACCTCCTCTTGCGCAGGCACATCTACTTCTCGGGAACTGGCTCTCGCTGGGGCCCCTACTTCCGCTTTCAAGGTCTCCCCCGAATACTCTCTCGGTTGTTGGAAATCTTTCGAGTACTGTATTGGGGCCTCTTTCACCTCCTCTTGCGCAGGCACATCTACTTCTCGGGAACTGGCTCTTGCTGGGGCTTCCGCTTTCAAGGACTCCCTCGAATACTCTCTTGGAGCCGCTTTCGTCTGTTCTTGTTCTTTCGCAGGCTCTTTCACCTCCTTGGAGTCGACGCGTGTCGAGGGTCTAGATTCCGGTACCGAGTATTCTCTTTGAGGGACTTTCACCTCTTCTTTCGGCGCCTCTACGACTTCCTCTTTCATGCAGACTTGAAAATTCTCTCTCGAATCCTCTTTCGTTTGCTCCTTCAATTCGTCCTTTGAAGGTGCGAGAAGAGAGGTTTGGATTTCGGACGTATAATCCTCACTGTTCAAATCAGTCATGCTCAAACAATATATAGATACGCGAAGTTTTTACCTTTTCTTCGTGTAATCAGACAGCTCCAATCCATCCAAACCAGCCTCGATAGATTTCATCAATGTCTCAATCGAGTCCTCCAGTCCATGGCAGTTAGATGATGGACCATACAAATTCCATCTTTGGTTGCTTCCCTTCTTACAGACATCCAAGACCTTGATACTTCGAATGGCGCGGGCGAGATCTTTGAACCTCCTGCCGTTGAATGGTGCCTCGGGCTTAGGCCAGATGCCGATCTTGCGTGAGCTCTTCATCAAGGATCCCAATACCATAGAATCACAGGCGTATTTAAGCTCATCGTCCAGGGAACCGTCGCAAACAGTTTCACCAACCATGTACCTGTTGATGAGCGTATGAATGACCATGATGGCAGTCTCAATCGCAAATTCTCGACCTTTCTTGATTGCATCTACGTATAATTAGCTCGAACTCTTCAATTTCAGTCAGAAAAAATCAGCCTTACCGACGATACTGTGTGAAATTGGAACATCCCCCACATCTTGGTCCAGTTCCTCGGTGCATTCCCATTGGGCAAGTCGGGACATGTCCTTGAACTCAGAAGGCCTGTTGAATACCCAGAATACGAAGAGCAATGGAAGCACATTCTCATTATACGATTTGGGAAGCCCCTCTCTCTGGAGATTTTCGATCCAAGTGTCCGAAAAGAACTCCACAGTCTCTAGAAATTCATATCTACTGACCAGAACCGCAAGTTTGCTGAGTACTTCAAGGCTAACTTGACGTGGAACTTTCCTACTGGCTCCGTGAATAATATTCAGCAAAATAATCATAGTATCCAGGTCGTCCGAAAGTGGAATCGTGACGTGCCCTTTGGTATGAAGGGTGATCGCCTCGTTGGAATTGCCGCTCAAGATCTTCTGAAAATGTTGAGATGCGAGCATCATGTGCCTCGATGAGACAACGCAATGGACCTCGTGACTCGATATAACAATTCTTTCTGGCTTCTTTGCGCGTACTGGTGGGGTCACGGGTTGTTCATCTTCGCTAGGTTCAATCACCCTCGCTGCTTGTTGTCTCTTCAAGGAGGCCCAAAAAGAAGCGGGAGGACTCGGGGAGCGATCGCGCCGTGAGGAGGCATCAGACCCGCGCGATGCTCTCGGTGGTGGAGGGTAGAAGGGGCCATTCTCGCTCCCAGGAGGATCAGGGGCGAAAAACAGAACACTCTCTTCGGGCTCTTCGGGCTCTGCGGGTGCTTCAGGCTCGACTCCGGATGCGGCTTCCTGTGGCCCATCTTCTTCGATCGACCTCTGTTCTTCCACCTCTTTCATAACATAGCGGGTAAGGATCAAGGTGACATCGCCATTTGGCATGAAAGTCAAAGTCTCAGGCGCCATCCTCGATCAAGGTTTAGCGTTCGGCCTGAAAAGTCTGTCCACGTACGAGAGAGAGGTCGGTGAGATTCCCATTCAAACTCTCCGCAAATATTATATTCACCGTCTGGATCTCGAGAACACATCTGAACTGCCAACTGGGAGAAACGAAAAGAAAAAAATTGATGAAGATGAAGCGATAATTTCTTTTTCTTTCGTCTGACATTTGAAAGATTAATTTAGAAGCCGCCTGAACTGCATTAGTGGCGACCATGAGTTGGCCAGACAAGGCCAGTTGCCAATTGGTGAGTTGAAATGGTGGATCATGGATATTTGCTGGGTGTGTACGGTGTACAGCTGGCGCTAAGCCTGATTTCGGCTCAAATTGGACGACATTGGGTAGCCTTGCATATTCGAAATTCCTGCGCCAACCTCTCCGACGTCTCCAGCCCCTGAGTTATCATGACCGTGCCGCAACATTCAGGAGTCAGAGCTCAATCGCCAAGTCGGACCAAGTATAGTTGGCGAAGAAAAACCGACAAGTTCAGACCGTAAGGTAACATAGAGATCAGTTGTGTGAGTTGACTGAGGCGAAGGTGATTGCAAGAGCGGTGTGCTGACTAATACGTCGCCTACTGTCTCTCGGGTAATCCTAACCCCTTTCTTCGTCATATATCAACACATCCCAATCAATATCCAGAGATCACTACCTACCTACCAGGTAGCTACCAGTCAAGGGTCGATGGATTTCAACCCCGCCTCCATAGATAGAGATGGTCAGTGATAGAGCTTGAGTCTATAGCCCTACACACACAGTTCAATCACTCACTTCATTCACAAGATCACCTCAAGTCAGCGGAAGGAATTACACATCAGATTCTTTATAGCAAGATGATGGATTCGCTGAGCGTTTCACATCCCTAATTGCCCTAAAATCTAAACATAGGGATCCCAAGCATCTTCACTGTTCCTCCACTGCCTTCGCGTTCTCATGATGGCTAGATCCAGTCTTGCCATCCATCTCCATCGCCGCCTCCTCATCCAGCTCGATCTCCTTCGCCTTCCCGTCATGCACCGCACCCGCCCTGCTCACCAGCTCGAAGTGGCTACCTGTCCGCTCCTGCCCGCACGCCGTCACGATCCCCACCGTGGCGAACACGATGCAGAGCACGATCTGCATGACCTGCGAGTAGTTGGGCCTGCCGTGCTTGATCCAGTGCGTCGCAGCCACGGTCTGGATCTGCGCCGCTGGCGCCGACACCATGTTGCCGACCTGGTAGACGGTGCCGGGGAAGACGCCGCGGAATTGCGGCGGCGCGTATTCGTTCAGGAGGACGGGCATCACGCCCCAGGACCCGTTGTTGGCGGCTTGTAAGAAGAAGACGCCAACGGCGAGGACGCGCCAGTCGTTGGGGAGCGTCCAGAGGGGGATCAAGGCGAGGCCGAAGGAGACAGCAGCGACGACAGTGAGACGGCGCCCGAAGAATTGACTGTAGTAGCCGCAGATGGCGCCGCCGACGACGGCACCGCATTGTCCAAGGATGGTGAGGAGACTGGCTGTGTAATTGTCAAAGCCTTTCTGGACTTTGATGAAGGTGACGTACATATCCTGAGATGCGATCAGTATCAGAGTCGATTAACTATGTCAGTTCGAGCTTCGCTTACCTGAGAGCCGTGTGATTGCCAGTTGAAGGCAGACGAGAGGACAACACAGTAGATGAACATCTTCCAGTATTGAACAGCTGCTAGTTTAGCATCCTTCAGGAATAGAGAAGTGCGTTTCTTCATCGAATGTTGCGCTTCCTCTCCCAAGTCCTGCTTGCGATAGATTCTCGATTCTGGAATGAGCATAACCACAATAGCCCAGAAAGCAGTGAACCCAGCGCCAATGAAGAAGATGGCCTTGTATCCTTGTGGAGATTTCGGCACCACAGCCAAGTTCATGACCGCGGCAATGAGGTAGCCGATCGAGTAGCCCTGTTGAAGAATCCCTGAGAAGAGGCCGCGCGCGTCAACAGGCATATTCTCTAGAGCGAGGGCAGCAGCTAGTCCCCAGATCCCACCCATAGCGATTCCGAATAGAGAACGGACGCCGATGAAGGCGCCGTAATTAGGGCAAAATGCTGTCCCAATCTGGAGAACTGCGAGAACCCAGAGATTGATCGACTTCGGGCCAACGTCAGCATGGTTGGAACGCAGGGGGCCCATCGAGTTATCATACCATAACCCATTTCCTCCCGAACATATCACTCAACAGCCCGATGATAAAGGCGCCCAAAGAGCGAAAGAGCAACGTCAGAGTGATAGAGAGGGTAATTGCGTTGAGCGATTTATCGAACTTCACTGACAGGTCCGTCACGACCAAGTTGACGGCGTTGAAGTCATAACCGTCGGCTGTCCACGCACCCCTATAACTCTCGTTAGCGGTCTCGCCTGAAGCCATGACATGACGCCGTCACAGGTCTACTCACAAGCCCACGATGAAAAATATCCAGTTCTCCAGAGTCAAAAGCCCAACGACCTTCCACGGGGCCGCAGGAGCCACGCGTGGCATTTTCTTGGTCACCATCTCTCCATTCTCATCAATGAAGGTGACGTTATTCTCCCACAGCTTCAAGTTCTGAAGGACTCCCATCGTGGCTTCTGACAGTGCTACAAACTGCGGGAAAACTGGAAATCTGGCGGCGAAAAAAAAGACACGGAGAATCGTAGAGCAGGACTGTCAAGCACAGCTATCCACTCCACAACTGAGAGGTAAGAAGAGGAGGAGATGGGCCAGGTTCGACTGGCATGAGAGAAGTCGAGGCCATCTTTTCAGGAGAATTCGATTGGCCTCTCAACCAGATGTTGGCGACGGGGTACTAGCCTCCCCCCGCGGGGGTCAGCCAATCAGCAGCAGGCCAGAGGGCCATGAGTAGTCTTTCACGTTTTGCGGGGTTAGGACGGGGTGACAAATGCGGAGGCGACTATTACCGGCTCAGACGAGAGGCCTGGACCGGGGAATGTGGGATTCTGAGGTTCTGGGAAGCGGAGAAAGCAAGGAGACGCTGCAGGTGGATTGCGGGGCGGGCCCATGCCAGTGACGCGGGACTCCGTCTTTTGGGCCATGATGGTTGCCATTCATGTTTAGCCGTCATGTTGCGGGTGTTGTGGTTCCTGGGAAATGCGGGTGAAAGTTTGCGGAGTAGGCAAGGGAGGCGGGGCGGGCTGGTGTCGCACAACAGCGCGGAGGAGTCCAGGACGGCGGAGAATACCCGAGGGGCACTCCACTTTGGGCTAGACTGCGGCGGGCGGCAAAACGGCATAAGAGGAATGGCGTAGGGCGGAATTTGTGGTCACGGTCACGACGTCAAAGACTCAGGAAGCAGAGATCCGGACGGGAATCCTCCCTTTTCTCTCTCTTCGTTCTCTCGGTTCTCCCCCTTTCACTCCCACTTTCAACGCCCTTGTAAACCCCGTTCGATCAATCAACGCTTCACTTCTCGCACACCAACCTCACTCTGATTAGACAGCGCCAAGAACACGCTCCGGCACGCACTCTGCAAGGTCTCATTCACATGTGATAGTTGGTATCTGGTTCCCTCATGAGTTGTCCAGAAAAAGGGGCATCACGTGACTAACCCCCTATTGCGACTTCATTGATGATTATAGCCATCTAGCCATTTGGCCGTCCGTCTGGCGCCCTCGAGCACATAATCCTGATCACTACCGCACATGATAAACTTGCCGATTCCGTCCGCCATGCCAATGAACTTGTTGATCAGATCCTGTCTAGCATACAAACCCCCAATGCCCAGCGCCTTGCCCGTCTTCTTGCACGCCGCAATCACCTTCCGGTACGCCTCTTCGATCCTGGCATCGTCGTGCTGCCCTGGGATTCCATAGCACGCTGTCAAATCATTCGTCCCGATCAGCAGCACGTCGACGTTGGGAACCGCTGCGATGGCGTCGAGGTTCTCCAGCGCCTCCAGCGTCTCGATCATGATAATGCACATAACCTGCTCGTTGACAGCCAGACTGGCCTCGATCGTCGGGAATGAACCATAGCGCAGGGACGCCAGCCCTCCAATGGCTGAGCGGTCCCCGTCCGGGAAGAACTTCGCTGCTCGACTGCTCTCCAGCGCGTGGCTCTCCGTCTTAACGTGGGGGATAATGACAGCCTGTGCACCGCCATCCAGGACCCGGGGGACAAAACTACAGTCGATGCTGGGTACTCGCACCACGGGTGTGATGCCGTGGGCCAGAGCCGCCATGGTGAATTGGGCGCACTGGTCGAGATCAATAGAGCTGTGCTCAAGGTCGACAAGCACCCCGTCCATGCCAGAGGCAGCTGCGTAGCCAACTATCTCGATTCCCCGCGAGTACCGAATAGACATTGCACTGACAACTTTTCCCTCGCGGAGCTTGGCCTTCATAGTGTTGGGGTGGACCAGCTGGGTAGCTGAGATAGGCGTGGCCGCGGAGCCGTTGGTAGGTACCGTCATCGTGATGAAATTATATCGTATGTGAAATAAACAAGAATGAAAATGTAAACTGGAGACGTAGAGGCTTCTATATCATTCTCCAACGAAAGTCTTCCTCGTAGAGTTGGCGGACCCTTCGTTCTATACAACAGAACATGTGATATGCAGCTGTGGAACTCCGTCTTAAATCCGCAACCAGCATGACTTCAACACCGGCGATTAAACGCAAACCACCCACTTTGAGCATCACCATCCACGGGTAGAAAAAGAAATCGGATCCTGTGGATAACACGAAAGAGACGGATATTCATCGACCATCCGTCTACCATCCCTTCTCTCTTCTCCATCTCTCTTTCACACAATAAACCATCCACCATGGCACCCCAACTCCAAGACCCCAGCCTTTTCATCACGAAGGGCTACATCAACGGCGAATGGATCTCCCAATCTACAACCGGGAAGACCTTCGACGTAACGAATCCTGCCAATGGTGAGACCATCGCCAGCTTCCCAGAGATGGGCATCGCGGAGGTCGCATCCAGCTCGGCCGCTGCCACGGCCGCCTTCAAGACATGGAAGAAATCCAGCCCCAAGGCTCGCGGCAAGATCCTGCGCAAATGGGCTGATTTGATGAATGCCCACGCCGCCGACCTGGGCACGCTGATGACCTTGGAGAACGGAAAGCCTTACGCGGAAGCCAAGGGCGAAATTGCCTTCGCCGCCGGGTACCTCGAGTTCTACGCTGGCGAGGCGGAGCGCCAGTACGGCGACATCATTCCCTCTAGCTCCAACACTGCAAACCGGCTGCTCGCCATCAAACAGCCCATTGGTGTTGTGGCTTGTCTCTGCCCCTGGAACTTCCCAGCGGCGATGATTACTCGTAAGGCGGGTGCGGCGATTGCGGCCGGTTGTACTGTTGTTCTCAAGCCGGCGGGCGAGACCCCGCTGACTGCGATGGCAATCACCAAGTTATCAGAGGAGGCTGGTTTGCCTAAGGGTGTGTTGAACGTCCTAACGACGATGGGGAACCTGGCTGAGGTGGGCAAGGCGCTGTGTGAGGATCCCCTGATCCGAAAGTTGTCTTTCACGGGATCAACGAGGGTAGGGACGCTTCTCATGCAGCAGTGCTCAGGATCATTGAAGAAGCTGTCTCTGGAGCTAGGCGGGAACTCGCCATTTATCGTCTTCGACGATGCAGACATTCCCAGTGCGGTGGGCGCATTAATGGGAGCCAAGATCCGGAATTCAGGCCAGACCTGTGTCTGCGCCAACCGGGTCTTTGTCCAGCGAGGGATCCACGATGCCTTTGCCAAAGCGCTGGTAGAGAAGTTCCAAGCTGTCAAGGTCGGAGATGGGTTTGGCGAGGGGGTCATGGTCGGACCGCTCACCGTGCCTCAAGGTGTTCAAAAAGCCCAGAAGCACATCGAAGACGCCATCAGCAAGGGCGCCAAGGTCCTACACGGAGGCAAACCCATCCCCGGCAATGGCAACTTCTTCGAAGCAACTGTCATGTCTGACATGAAGCCCAACATGCTCTCCCACAACGAGGAGATCTTCGCCCCTGTTGCTCAGCTGTATCCCTTTGATACCGAGGAGGAAGTCATTGCGTTGGCGAACAACACAGACGTCGGTCTTGGCTCGTACATCTGCACCGAGAACATGGGCCGCATGTGGCGCGTTGCCGAGGAGCTCGAGGCTGGTATGGTGGGCGTCAACACTGGAGTGATCGCTGGTGGTGAATTGCCATTTGGTGGTGTCAAGGCCAGTGGTTTTGGAAAGGAGGGCGGAAAGGAAGGTGTCGAGGAATTCATGGTGACCAAGTTAATCGTCATGGCTGTCCCGCAAAGCCCAACTGCGTGAAAATATATATAGAATTTAAATAGATAGGTATCATGAAATTAGAATGAAATTGTATGATTGCATCACCTGCCCTGCGTTAGTAAATAGCACGTGATTAGTGAGGACGCAGGACCTGGTCCTGAATCTTTGTCAGACCATGTATGAGCGCCTTCTTTTCTGCGCTGCTTTCCGTCTATATACTATTTGGCAGATAAGGCGACATTCGTCCTTCCGCCCACGCCACCGTCCAGGGTGTGTCAACATATCGGGTAAGTGTGCATCATACCGCCGAAACGATACCAGGTATACTCCGCGCACGTGAAAAAGGGGGCAAACTTTTATCCTACCTACCTAAGGTACCTTAGATAACAAGTTAGGTAAACTTTCAGGGCTTACACACTTTGTATCTTAACTTGTCTTACGAAGATAATAAAGTATATGTATATAATTGGCTAGAAGCGTATCTTGATTCTTTGCGAACCTACTGTCACTGAATATACTAATCTGGGCATTGGAAAGATAGTCTTTTCAGAAAGAAGTAAGTCATGTATTTCAACTTCATGTTTCAGTACTAGCTCTTACTTTAATGTCTCAAGATGGGTTTCGACCAAAGATAGATTGTGTCCAGACAATATGAAGGGTCAGGGTCAGTCACCATATACGATTCATAGCACATATCAATTTAAGAAAAGTGTGTGATCATGTATGATGGGTCATCAGATATTCCATTTTCTATAAATATCCCAAGGTCTATAAATGCCCCCCGTCTAAAAGAAAATACCCGATTTAAATACTCCTGCCTCCATCCACATGGTGGTCGATTCCCGTGATGAAGCTTGATTCATCACTCGCCAGCCACAGCGATACATTCGCAACATCATCCGCCGTCGTGAGTCGGCCCAGTGGGATCTGGAACAGCTGGGCCGCCTTGGCGCGGTACTCGGGCGTGTTCTCGAAGCCCGGGACGAAGTTGTTCGCCAGCTGCGTGGGCACCAGCACGGGGCACACGGAGTTCACGCGGATGCCGTGCTCGCCGAACTCGTGCGCCAGGGCCTTGGAGGCGTTGGAGACGGCGGCTTTGGAGGAGTTGTACCAGGTCAGCTTGCCGCGGGGTCGGATGGCGGCGATGGAGGAAATGTTGACGACGGAGCCGCCGGTCTTCTGGGCGATCATGAGTGGGAAGATGGCTTGCACGGAGTGGAAGATGGATTTGACGTTGACGGCGTAGACCTTTTCGAAGTTGGCCTCGGAGACGGTGAGGGAGGATTCGGCGGGGTAGGCTGTGCCGGCGTTGTTGACGAGGATGTCAAGCTTGCCGTTAAATGAGGATTGAATGAGCTTGGCGATCTCGTCCCAGTCACTGCGCTTGGTGACATCTGCTCGGATGAACTCGGCCTTGGTGCCTTGGGATCTCAGCGACTCAACGACAGCCTTGCCTGACTCGGCGTTGAAGTCTGCAATAATGATAGAGGCGCCCTCGCTAGCGAACTTGCGGCTGATGGTCTCGCCGATTCCCTGTCCTCCACCGGTGACCAAGGCAACCTTGCCATCCAGACGGCCATAGTGCCGGGTACCATTCGTTTGGGAGGCCATTGTTGTCGTGAGGCTGAGATGACAGATGAGAGGATTGGATGAGGTTATGAAAGCGGTAAAGCGGTAAAGTTGTACAGCGGTACAAGTGTCAAAGTGTCAAAGTGCGGTGAATGTTGGTCGATAGATACCCTGATCAGCTTCACAATCCCATGTTATTATCCTAATCGTGCTCCGCGCTGCAGCCGTCGACGTGGGGCAATTGCGGGGGCGGGGTCATGCGCCGCCGCAAACCACTCCGCCGCCGTCTTAAAGCCGCTCCTCTCTACCGCCGCAACGACAGCGCCAGGGACCCGCGCGACATTTCCGCTTGGGGAAAAGGATGTTCCCGCGGACTCCGCGGCGGGAGTTTCGTGGAGATCGTGGGCATCGTGAGAATCATGCCTCTGACAGGGTCGCCTGTCAATAAACCCTGCCCGCCACCCGCCCTTGACTTAAATGCTAACCTTGCTAACCTTTAGACCTTCAGATCGTGGTCCAGGAACATCGTTGCTTACACATCACACACCTGCAACTCCAACTCGAAATACCAATCTGTTTCTAAAATGTGGAAGACACTCTCAGCATCCCGTTGTGTCGCCAAAGGCCTCACTGGCGCCCACCCCCGAACACTCGCGACCGTTTCGTCTCGCACCCTCCAAGCAATCCCATTAACAGATTCGAACTTTGGTGCTGAAGTGCAAGGCGTCGACTTCTCGCGTCCTCTCTCGCCCCCCATCGTCTCTGAGATCATCGACCTCCAGAACAAATATGGCGTGCTTGCCTTCCGTTCCACCGGCTTGAACGATGAGACACACGTCCGATACTCGAAGAACTTCGGCGCTCTCGAATCGATCCACGGCCTCAACAAACCTAGACGCGCTTCTTCAAACCACCTGTACGATGCCGGAAACCTGGATGCTGAGGGTAACATTATTCCCAAAGGCAGCCGAGCTTGGTGGCACGCCAAGGGTAACGGACTCTGGCACACCGACTCATCCTTCAACCAGCATCGGTCGTCATACAGTGCTCTGCGAGCCGTTGAGCTACCACCACAGGGTGGGCAGACCTTGTATGCTGACATGCGACAAGCATACGCAGATTTGCCAGAAGACATCAAGGGCTTGATCGAGGGAAAGATTGCAGAGCACTGGATCTGGCACTCGAGAAAGCTGGCAGCGCCGGAAGAATTCGTAAGTGAGCTTCTTCAAAGCTGGAGACCAGACCTAACGGAAGGGTTATGTAGGATAAGCCAACCGAGGAAGAGAAGAAGGGTGTTCCGCCAGCATACCACCACATCGTCCAAGTTGCTCCCAACGGCATCCAGAAGACGCTATACATCGCCAGCCACGCAAAGCGAATCATCGGCATGCCAGCCGAGGAATCAACACAGCTGATCAAATATCTCCTCGGTTCGTATTTCCAAAGGTCTTTTCCGGGAGTGGACTTTGCTAACTGCTGAAAGACCATGCTCAACAATCCAAATACCAAGTCGCCATCCGGTGGAAGAATGTTGGAGACTTGGTTCAATGGGATAACCGCTGCACCATGCATCGAGCAACTGCATTCAAGGACCAAGAAAACAGGAGGGATATGAGACGTTCCACGGTCTACGACCATGGCCCACAGGCATTTGGAGTCAAGCTGCAGCTTAAGCCTGATGATGTGGATCTCTTGGTGGGTGGAACTTTTGACACAGCGGCCTATACTCCGGAAACGCAGACTCAGGATCAGGTCAGAGCACTGTGAATTATGTAATTTGATCTTTTGTAATATTATACATAAATCATACCACTTCTTCTTGCTTTAAACCGGGAAATTGGGGCTCTGATCATCGGTGAGCCAGGACGGCCAATTCTGAAAGTCCATATTGAAGATGTTGTTGTCTTGCTGCCCAAAGACAGTGTCAAGAACACCACTAGACATATCAATCGGATACTCGAGTCCCGCATTTGATGAGTATAGTAGCGAAGTAGGTGACTCGAGTAATTGGTTATTGGAGCTGCCGGAGCCGCTAGATCCACCTGTTCCTGGGCCCATTTGCGAGGGACCACCGAAAAGGTTCGGGTCTAAAGGACCCTTGCCGTCCCAGGACGAAGACAACGGCTCATTTGCTGGTGAAGTGTGGGCAGAGTTTGTGAGAGTCTGAGTTGGAGGCTGAGCTAACGGATTTGAAGTTGAGGTTTGTTGCCCTTGTTCAGGGATTGGTGGAATCAGCAGTTTTTGAGAAGAGTCTGAAAAGGAGGCTCTAGGTTTCCGTATTTGGCGTGAATTCTGATGAGAGCCACTCAGTTTGAGAACCATATCTAAGCGCTTCAAGGCTCGCCAGCAAGTCAGAAGACTTTCGTTCTCATTCTTCAGACGTTCAAAGATGCGGCGGGCGGAAAGCCAGGAATGCAAAGCTCTGCTGTCATATTCCGGCCGCCATTTGTCGGACTTGAAGACGAGGAGACATATAAGCGACGCGTGGAAGGCTCGGAAGCAATGCATCCAAGCCATTTTGGCCATCTTTGGAAAGTCGTCGTGAAGCACTTTCCAAGATGCGATAATTTCGAATGCTGCTTCAAAGCATGGCCGGCCATGTTCAGTGGATGCATTGTCGAGTAGAGATTTCCGGAATAGCACCAGAATATTGTAGTTATATATCATATGTAATAAAAGCGATTGCACGTAGTATCTCTTGGTCAAAGAATCAAATGATGTTGCCGCCTGGTTCTGGCTCAAATCCACCTTGAAATGATTGGGCACGCCGGAATACCAACGTCGAAGCTTGTCCTGGAAGTATTGTGTTTTCTGCAATCCTTCGGCATCTTGCGTAGTAAAAGACCTCTGGACCATTTCTCTCGTAATCTCGCCGAGTTCCCATGTGTAGCGATTGTAAGAAATCTCATTTTTCCCGGGTTCGTTACTATCAGTATCATTAGCTTGGTCGTCAAGGGCCCTCTCATCGCTAATATCAAGCGGTAAATTGCAATCATAAAATCCAAGAGCATGAGGTCTTCCAAACATCAAGCTCAATGCTGTGTCCTGGGCAGCAATTGTCCAAAACAGGCGCCGCCTTACTTCACCCTCCTGGGGCGGCAAGTTGATCAGGCTTGGATCCCGATGCAATGCCATGGATTGAGCTAGTCTTATCACTAATCCCAGAAGTGGCCAATGCTCTGAGAGTTTTCCTTGATGCTGCAGGTAGACAGCAAAGAAACACAGTGTGTGCAGAGTGTCCAAGGAGGGGGAAGCTAAAAAGTTGGATATTCGTAAGAGCTGCATTGAGGCCGGTATCAACACATTTGCCATGGTCCTCTCCGAAACCAAATCCCCTAATCCTAGCACAACGTAGACGAGAGCAAGCTCTTGAGCAAGTGGTACCTCAATCAAGCCAATGCTATCAGCCAAAGGGTCAGCCAGCGCAGTGACGGCATCCCAAGATTTGTTGTAACGTTGGTAGAACCATCCAGACGGTACATAGTGATAGATCGGGTCTATCAATTCGAAGAAACTGTCCACCAAGGCATCGGAGCGCTCTCGCCCGATCTCTCTCAGGAGGTAGAGCATTTCCTTGGCCGTATGTGAAGCTGGGAATATCGTGGGGAACGGAAAGCCACCAGGGGAGGCAGAAGGATTGGTATCGAGCGAGCCACCAGAGAAGGCAAGAAGAAGATCAGGCTGATCAGCTGGGGCCAGCAAAGGCATCATACGTTGTAAGAGGTCCGGGGCTGCGGGGCCTCCTAGGTAGATAGATCGTCCATAGTATTTACCATCCCGATCATTCTGGGAATCAACAGAGGCATCCGAGCCTCGACGTCTCTTCCTACTCCTCCCTTGGCCGTTTCGAGGTTGACGGAGCTGCGCGCGCAGTGCTGCAATGGCCGTCTCCAATTCTCCCACCCGTGAGCGCAGAACTTGGTTTTCAGATAGGAGACCAGGATCAGCCGCTTCCAAAGCTTCCAGGTCGGCATCTGTGACGCTCTCGTATATGCAATTGCTGGTAATTTGCCGCTTCAGACATTGTGAACATGGCCGGGCCTTGTTGCATTTCCGTTTCGCGGAATGGCACGGCAAACACGCGCGACTGACACGGTTTCTGGTTCTGGGTTGTGATTCATCGGGCGACTGGGTACTGGTGGTCTCATGCCTGGTGGAATTCATGTTGTCTGATGCTGCAGAGACTTTGTCGAGCATCTGAGGATTGTTGGAGTTCAAGCGGAAGAGACGAGCCGCGAGCGATGGAAAAGTGGTGTCGGCGATTGCGGCACACGTGCCTCGCTTTCCCCGCGCCCCCGCTTTTGCGCTAGTGTGTCAAAAGCGGGGTGACCGGCAAGTTCCGGCATGGCTGGGCATCGACGAGAGGAAGTGATCGGGATATCAAAGAGAAAGAAGTAAATGCAAAATACCAAATCGGTTCAGATAATCCGCTCTTTTTTATGACTGAGAGAAGAGATGGCCGAGCTTAAAAAACAGACCTACATAAGTCATAGAAAGCCCGCTCCGACTCCAAATTTCCAATGCCCCCTCCCCTGTCTACTCGTGTGCACGCTCCTGGCACATCCCGCAATGAGGCTTTTCAGACATGAGATAGCGCCTTCACGGGCATTATCCATTGCCTTTTTCTGATTTAAGGCTGACTATCATAATGCTAGGCTTGAAGTCTGACATACCTAGATGTTTTTAGATACATGACCCCTGGCATCCCATGCCTGTTGCCCTCCAATTCGGTATCTTAAGCGAGATTCGCTAATCTCTCCTTTTCCCAATCAGGATGCCCAACGCTTCTCTGCTTCTGAGTTGCAAATCGGTATGGAAATATGCGCAATTCAGTGAAACAAGATGATCAAATAGAAATGAAAACGTGCATAAACTCAATCAGGAAGAAAGAAAGGAACAATAATAGGAACGCTCGTAGCTTTCCATTCCGCGACACAGTGATCATAAGGCCCAAACCATACATGTACTATAGACCATTACAGTCATATCACGCCGTCCTCATCCCATAGCTCCCATAATCTCATAATTCATACCATGAGTTGTTTATTCAAGATTAACTCTCTCAAGAAACCCTCCATTCAGCAACGTCATGATGTTTGACGACGAAAAATACTGGACTCCCTGGCCCGGCTGGCCAAACCAGCCCGCGATGGGTCCCGCGTTGACTATAAAGGGCTTTGTCACATTGTACACATGGTAATTATACGGGTATCTATAGTTCAATCCCAGGTCAGCAAACGGCACTCACTCACAGGCTCAGGATCGTGAAAGATGGAAGACGGAAAATGGAAAATGGAAGATGGAAAATTGAAGATGAAACATACGTCGGGTTAGTCTGTGGCGTATCCAAATTACTCGGCGGCAGCGCTCTCTGTATGTATGGTGCTGCATACGGACTCGTGTACGCGCCGTACTCGGACCCAAAGCGATCGATCAGGAAGCCCACGGGAAGGGTGATATTCCCCTGAATCCGCTCGCCATCAGTGTTAAGCTGGAATCCGTCTTGCGGCGGGTAGATGTATGATCCGGCAGTGGCATTGTACCATTTGGCCAGGAATTGGCCGGGGCAGAGCCCCCCAAAGCGGTCATAGTCGTCGACGAGATCCCCGAGCGGGAGTTTCGTCGGCAGACGTTTCGGGCCGAGTCGGGAGTCGCCGCAGACGTAAGTATCCGACAGGTCCGGGTCGTAAGCGGTGCCGGCGCAGTAATCGGGACATTTTGCGGTACTGTTGGCGGCGGATACACCATCTGCTCTGCGCACTGGAGACGCATTTGATAGTGCGGCGAGAAAGAGCACGGGGAGGGTAAATATGAGCTGCATCTTGAAGCTGTTTGTATCTTCGGTCCGCCGAGAAGGATATTAATTCTTTTAACTTGTAATAAAATGACCCACGAAAGCAAACAGAAAGCAGAGCAAGCAAGCTTTATATAAAGGAATGTCGTCCCCATATGACTCGTCTGGGAAGATGCATGCATCCCCGTCGGCGCGAACCTCAGTGCATATACATATGTACCTGTACCTGTAGCATCGCACATCGCATTATTGATTAGTATCGGCGGGAACTCCCCCTAGTGCGTTCGGCTAGATATAATCCGGCGCGATGGGCGGCTAGGTACAACCGAGATTTATTATCCGATCCTATCGTCGACACGAAGAGCCTCCAGTGAGGCGTTCGCGATCACCATATTGCATATGCATTCGATAGATGGATGCAGCCTATGTTGCTCAACGTGAAGAAACGACGGGTGTTAAGACCCACTGGATCTGTTCATGGCCTGAACCATGAGGTGTGTGAGGTGTGTGCACTGTGTGGCGTTCGATGCAAAAGCTGAATGAGACGACAACACTTGTTTTCGGTCTCTGCTTGACACCCAGAAATATCTGAGACAATTGCCAGCTGTTCACAGGCTAGTCACATAAGAATCACAAAGTGACAAAAACTTTTCACGATGCAAACCTTTGAACTCGCCAATCTCGCGACGTCTTCACCGCTCATTGATCCCTTTTCCAGTTCCAGACAAACTCTTAGTGGAGCGTCCTCGCTAGCTCGGCATTGCGGGGAAGGAATTGAAAATCCGTGCATGAGTGTAGAGTTTTGGCTGGTAAAACATAATGCTGTTGATAATCGCCAATGACTGGGTGTTTATCGAATGATTTGTCTTCTGTGACTCCTATTGAATATTGCAGTACAACGTTACTGCTTCTTTTTCGGGTTTGAATAGCCGTCTCTTCGCTGTCGTGATACCAAGGCGACCAGGCTGTTTGAGGATCTAGACTCTTTGGAGCTTTTCAAGAATTATCTGGCGCTTGAAATAGGGTGCGCAAGAGCTTCAATTGCAGATGGCCCATGTTTGGGATCTACAACTCCACGAATGCAATGCAATCGGGCGGGACAAATTTCCGTAACCGTCAGCCGCAACAGTCTGATCTTGTACCTGAGTTTTGTAAGGCGATCTCTTCAGTGATGGCCCATTCCATAATAAAGTCATTGTCTTCCAGGCCAGCTCCTTGAGTCCTTTCATTTTGCGAAGCTGTGCAATGCTTCTAGCGGCTTTAGTCACTTCTTAAGGATAATCAGTATTGATACTGCAGCCTACCACAACAAAGATGGCTAGCTGGTCAAGATATGCAGCACGCGAGCCTGGGATATTAGCGTACTGATCTGGGAGAGCAGTGTCAGAGGATAGCTGACTGAAACTTTAAAAGATCAGATATCAGATGCAGTGCTCGAACCCTCACCTTCCCATATCTCGGGAGCTCTGATCGTCTAGCCAACCGCTCTCTAGAACCAACCATCATAGCTGGTTAGGTCAATATGCCTGGAACACTGGCCAGAATTTAGGGACTCACTCCATTTAAGGTCAGCTACCTTGGCAACGTCGTGGGCTTGTGAAACCCACTGATCAGAATGCTATTTTTGTTTGGATCTAAGGGTTTGTTAGAAGCAAGAATTCCAACAAGGATATTTATCTGCGTCTACTCACCTCAGTGAACACCATCCATATCTAGAAACACAGCCAAGGCTCCTAGGCACGCATCTGCATTGGAGGTTTGGTAATCTGATACGAGCCTTTTTGGCCATGTAGGATATATATGATCCAAAGCAATGCATAACATGGCAGGGTTATATGACAGCACGATACCAGAGTCTTGTGTAGTCGAGAATAGAGCAGAATCGCTTGAATTCAAAGGTTGAGTGTGTCAAGAGGAAGGTCACTTGACATATTAGATCGATGCACTTACTAGCCCTGTCTATTAGTAACCTTCGTGATTTCATTGATATATTTTTCCATAACTCGAACAAGCTTCATTCCTTTTTCCCAACTCCCGGGCAATATTCCTTGACCACCCTTCTAAGCCAACGAAATCTAGCGAGGTTATGTATTCGATCAGAGATGGCTGGGATACCTGGCACTCAGGGTTTGCCGCTGCTCGATCCAGTTCGGACACAGATTATATAGGTGCATGACGCCGCGCTATCGGTGGCGCTCGGTGTTTTTTAGGCAACCGCACTGCCAGAAGATGTGTATGCCGTAGCATATCTTGCTGCTTGCGTTCAAATATTGTATTATGAAAATGTAATTTCGATACAATGGATTGTCTGCGTTGTCTTTGAGGTATTAGGCTTCTCTCGTTGATTTCAAGCCTTCAAACTACCTCATGAGGGTTTTCAGTATGAAGAGATGTAAAGAAAGAGAACACAGTACGGGAGGTAAACTTTTCATGACCAAGGAGATATGTATGGTACGGAATGACTGTGATTCCCAACATCCTAGTGGGATACTGAGGAATGTGGATAATGACCAAGTAGGTATTGTCTAGCCTTGCTATCCTACCATCCAACTGAACTGTAAGCAGCAGAGATCATAGAGGTGCGTTGATACATAATCCTTGATTTCTCGCAGAGACGATGGAGACTTCTTTTCTATGAAGAAGAGTCCCTCTTCTTCATCTAAGCTTTTTAGACCTGAAATCCAAGGGGAAGAATCAGTTGCTGGAAAGTTGAACTGTTCCAGTAGGCTCCACCAACTACTATAGAATTTGGCTTTCTAGATGGATTAAGCCATTGGCGGGCTAGGGTATTTGAGTCAGTAATGGCATTTAGAACAACATCAGGGTCACAAACCGGAATGAACTGTCGTAACCGTACACCTGCCTGTGTAAAGACCGCTGCGGTCTCGGTGTCCATGCTGTATCCTTGACTATAAACTACCTCGCTGATCCCAACTTGCGCGATCTTGATGCTGCACGTTAAGCAAGGACAAGTGTCGCAATAGAGGATTGAACCCTCTCTAATCCTCTCCCTTCCAGCTTCTAATAAGGCATTCTCTTCGGCATGTATACATAGACATGTTCCCAGGCCAACACCGGATCCTTGAGCTGCATTACATCGCGGACAGCCTCCTTCACCACAATTTTTCAGGCCCCGCGGGGTACCATTATAGCCGGTGCTTATGACACGTTTCTCTCTGACCAGAACACAACCTACACGTCGCTTCATGCAGTTGCTCCTCTGCGCAGCCAGCGAGGCAAGTCGCATAAAGTATTGATCCCAGCTAGGTCGCAGCCTATCCTCGTTTGTGAGATCCAATTTGCCCAGCGTTGCATAGAGATGTGCGAGATCAGAGGAGGTATTGATGAGCCGAATGGTAGCGCGGGAGATAATGGGCAAGAGGCCCCTGTCAGGAGAGTAGAGATGTTCATCGGATTTCAGGAGGAAGTCTTCGAGGCTGGGGCTTTGGCTGGAGGGTTGCGTCTTCTGCAAGCGAGCTTGGAAACGCCGCCATCGTACACTGACAGGGGCGTCGACACTGACAAGGATAAAGAACGGCCGGGAGACAAGCCGGTCCAAGATGGATTCCGTATGGATATCTGTTATAACCCATCGTTCCCGCCATTGTTTTGTGACAAATTCCAGCAGATCTTCGGTGGTGTCGAAGGTGTATGTTGTGGGGTTGGGCTTTGGTTTTCGTACAATGCCATTGAACTGGGGAGGGGGACGCGTAGATATTAAACCTTCTTCCTCTATATAATTTCCATATCCATGTTGACGCATGTAATCATCTTCAGTGGTGGTGTCCTGTCGAAGGTAGAGGTGGGTAAAACCGTGATGCTCGACCAAGTACTGGGCCACAGTGTGCTTCCCAGCACAGATTCCTAAACGCGGTTAGGGTGAACTGCGAGAAAAGCCAGCTAGAAACTTAGGGGTAGAGACATTGTACTGACCTCCACAGATACCAATTAACATATCTTCTTTGTTGACAAGACACTGCAAAATCACAACACCAAACACAGCCGTCCAAAGCTTGCTTGTAATATGGCGTCCCTCATACCTTAGCCGAAAGAGATCAATTCGGCGATTGCGGCCGCTAGCGCTGATGCTAATATCCAGATAGTGCTGTTGACGTCGGCGTCTGAGCACTTGGAAAGCCGACCTGAATAAGCACGTGAGTTGCCCCTCCACCTGACCTGACTCTCCCAGACAGACCAGACAGAAGACGCTCACACATACACACATGCACTGAGACAGAGGCTGACCATATCATCTTTGATTCTTCAAGCCTCCCACGAAGCTCACCCACTGCCAACTCTTCGTGAAGCTTACCTGGGCCCTCCTCAAGAGATCCTTCTGCCTTTCGAGTGCTCAGAGACCGCGTCTCATTCGTGCTAGTACTTCTCTATCGTCAGCGCCGTGGAACCCAGAGTACTAGTATCGTGCAAGTTCTCACGCCAGAAGAAGATTCGAGACCTACTGGTTGTCGTGCCCTCGTTGTCCTCGCCGATATGGCTCTCAAGTTCGCTCCCTTTGGCTCTGAGATTGAGCTTCCCTTCTACACAGCTTTGTCCCAGTTCAAGATCGACCATGACAAGCTCGATGACTCGGCACGCTCTGTCCTTGGTCTCTACGAGCCTCGCCCAAATGCTAGCCCTGAGGAGGGTTCCCGTATGAGAGTTCTGGGGAATGCGCTCACGAGTGTTGAGTAAGTCCCGGTTTTGTCATCATCAAAGAGAGGATCTAACCATTTCGCAGTGTCCCTGCCAATCACATCCGAGCTGAGGGAAAGATCAAGAATGTCAACACCATTGAAGACTTCAAAAACCTTGACAAGGCCGCTGTGCTTCAGACCGCAGCCAAACAGGTATGAACATCCCCACTCAAGCGACTTCACGTGCTTACTCATCTAGATTTGGGATGCTGTTAACGACGGCACCATTTACTCAATTCCCTCCTTGCTCTCCTCCTTCACCATCATATCTTTTGCAAATCTGAAGAAGTACACGTTTACGTACTGGTTTGCCTTTCCCGCACTGCATTCCGACCCTACTTGGAAGTATTCCGAAGGTCCACAACCAGCTCAGTTGACCGGAAAGGAAACCACTGCGTTGGTTGATGAAGTTGGCACCTGGCGCTATAGCACTGATCCTCGTGAGCACGGCTTCTTCCTTGCCAAGAGAGTCCGTTCGCCCCCCCAAAATGACGGGCGACCTTCTACTCCTACGCAAGGTGATGATTTGGGCTACAAATGGGTTATTGGATCTCTCAGAGACTTTGAGAGTGGTTTCTTCAATGGAATTGATCCTGCTGATCAATTTGTTTCGTTTGTTGACCCCTCCACTTATCCCGATAATCCTGGCTGGATGCTGCGGAACTTGTTGGTCTTGATTAGACAACGATACAAGCTTAATAAGGTCCAGATTCTCTGCTACAGAGATGTCCAGTCCAGACGTCATGAGGCTCGAAGCCGAGTTCTGCTTTTGGAGACAGATGGAGAGGCAAAGGAGATAACCGAGATGCCAAAGGTGACTGGTTGGGAGCGCAATAGCATTGGAAAGCTGAGTCCAAAGGTGACACATTTGGCTCATTACATGGATCCACGTTCTCTGGCCGACCAAGCCGTCGATCTGAATTTGAAGCTGATGAAGTGGCGAATTGCTCCGGATTTGGATCTCGAGAAGATCAAGGGAACTAAGTGTCTTCTCCTCGGTGCTGGAACCCTCGGGAGCTTTGTCGCTCGTGGACTGTTGGCTTGGGGAGTCCGAAAGATCACTTTTGTGGATAACGCTACGGTTTCCTTCTCAAACCCGGTTCGCCAGCCTTTGTTTGACTATCAAGATAGTGTTGATGGAGCAAAGAAGGCGCATCGAGCTGCCGAGTCTTTGAAGAAAATCTACCCAGGAGTCAACAGCGCCGGCCATGCCATGTCTATTCCTATGCTTGGCCATCCTATCATGGATGAGGAGAACACGAAGATGGAGTTTGAAATTCTTCAAAAGCTTATTGAGGATCATGATGCGGTCTTCCTACTTATGGATACTCGCGAGTCCCGATGGCTTCCAACATTGATGGGTAAGGCTGCTGGGAAGATAGTTTTGAACGCTGCATTGGGCTTCGATACATATGTGGTTATGAGACACGGCGCTATTCCTACTGATGGTGGGGCGGCAACTCTGGGCTGTTATTTCTGCAATGACGTCGTTGCTCCAAGTGATGTAAGTCACTCAAATCTTATTCCTTTTCACTCCCTTTTCATCGAGTCATACTAACTTCGAACAGTCTGTGAAAGACCAAACCCTCGATCAGCAATGCACGGTCACGCGTCCAGGTGTTGCTCCCACAGCTTCCGCACTCCTTGTTGAGCTTCTGGTCTCTATTCTTCAGCATCCTCTCGGCGCTCACGCCCCTGCACCCAAGGCAGCCGTAAGCCACAATTCATCCTCTACTGATTACGAGCGTGATCCTCCAAATCACCCTCTTGGTCTTGTTCCCCACCAAATCCGCGGTTTCCTTTCCAACTTCCAGAACATGATCATCAGTGGCCAATCATATGACTGTTGCTCCGCGTGTTCTCCTAAGATAATTGAAGCTTACCGAACCGGCGGCTGGGACTTTATCAAGCGTGCTTTAACCGAGAAAGACTATGTTACCGAACTCAGTGGACTTGCTGAGGTACATCGGCAGGCCGAGGCTGCTGCTGATAACCTCGACTGGGACAGTGAGCCAGGTATGGAGGACGAAGAGGGTGAAGGAGAGTTGCTCTGACATCTCTACCATGATTTCTTCTCACTTCATTGTTTTTTGCTTCAATGCTTCTTGCAATGGTCCAGGTTTCCTTGCTTTATTGCTTTCTGCCTTGATGATTTATTTTTTCGATGACAGTGCTTGTTTAATGCCACTATCCCAGGACACTGAACTATCATCACTTCCTTTGATACCTGTAGCTCCGATGCTTAGTGCTTCGGCGCTTCTTTTCCATGATTGTACGTTTGCATGATCTCATGGTTTTCGGCTGGCGTTCAGGGCATATCGAGGAGTCCAGAGCATCAGGAAGAAGTATGGCCGGCGGCATATCTGCTCATCAAGGATGAATTCGATGGTAATTCCACGGTAGTTTAGAACAATAGGCCTTGAATATGATTTTACGATGATTATTGCAACTGAGGTTCCCCTGAATATCTTCACGTGACCCTTAGCTTCGCCGACTTCACTAGTCTCGGAATTAGCCGCAGTCTGTGGAGCTCCCGGAAGTTCAACATCGAAAAAATATCGACTGACTTCAAACTTGGTCAATTGCTCTCCAAGACATGGTTTTGTACGTCTTTCTATCCACAATCCTATAGTGTAGGACTATGCTGACTCAGAGACTTAGTTGCTCTAAAGTGTAATCTGTTGTCGACATGCGCTCCCAATTGACCCGTAGCGTCTTCAGACGCCTCCTCTCCAACGAACCCCTCCTATTTCACTGTCCTCGATCATCTCTCCTGCATCGAAACAGACATGCCTTTCTTGTCCGATCTTCTCCTCGTAGATCTCTTTGGGGCTTCTCCATAAAACCGAAGCGTGAGCCCCGAGATACACAGCTCGCTCCGGGATTTAGTAAGATGCTCGAACTATCTATGACTACCAAAGTCAACGCTCGACCTCCTCCATCACAGGATTTGATAAAAGCCTTCACCGCCTTTTTTCATTATAAGATCCGGATGAAAGAGTCGATGAATAACATCCAAGCCCAGCATGCTTTGCGGACTTTCAGACATCTAAAAAGGGAGAACGTACAAGAGGAAGGATTCGGGTTAAGCTTGGACGACATAAGACGTGCTGCAAGAGTGGTGGCTATGATGCCGAATGATGTCAAGACGACACATAATGAGTTTGCGAGAGAGCTTTATGAAGAGGCTACAAAGAGAACAAGAGACACGAAGGAGGAAGGCAGTCATATCGATGCGAAGTCCTATCTGCTGGTATTGGTGCAGACGGGTGATTCAGCTGAGGCAAGAGAACTTGTCAAGCAGTTGTATGGCTCGACTGGGGACTTAGCAGGTCAAAGCCCGAGAGCGAGATCTGGGAGAAGATTTTGGATAATGGTCATGGAGGGTTTTGCGAGGGAAAACAATGAAGAAGAGCTTCTGAGGACTGCGGAAATGGCGGAGAAGCTTGGCGTGCTTTATGGCTCGCTATTTCACGAGATCATGACCGTTTTCTATGCCGAGAAGGACAATATCGAGGAGACCAAAAAGTGGTACACCAAGCCACGACCAATAGATCCAGCTGCATCAGCCAAGACGGTGGCCACAATCCTCCGCTTCTGCATCCGAAACAACGAAGGAGACTGGTGCAAATCCGTCTTCCGCGAACTCCTAGAGAGCAATCCCACGAAGGAGATCTGGGATATTGTTTTCCAATGGGCCGCTGGGGTTCTAGGTAAAGGGGTCGAAGACGTAGAACGAATGATAGAAGTCATGATTCGCCACAACCCCGATGACGAAACCATGCGTCCTGATGCCTCGACAATAAATGGACTTGTCGACCTCGCCATGTCGTTGAACGACCCCTACCTCGCGGAACGTTACCTCGCACTCGGTACTAAATTCGGCATTCGACCCAACGCGCAAACTTATATCCTTCAAATGAATTACAGGGTCTCTGCTGGCGATTTAACTGGTGCTCAGGCGGCTTATACTTCCTTGCAAGCCGAAGAAATCCTCGACAATGAAGATCTCCCGGCGATCAACAAGTACATCCGTGCTCTTTGCGCTGCGAAGTCTCCCAACCACTATCTCATCACAACACTTATTACTGATCTCGATGAACGGGGTGCCAGATTAGAAGCTGCAACTGTATCGGCATTATGCATGACAAATCTTGCCCGTGGAGAGCTGAACGACGTAGTAGACCTTCTACAGACACATGCATTTCACTACACGCTCTCTGAGCGGGCTTTAATTCGTGATGAGTTTGTTGCCTACTGTTTGGATCGCAAGAACACTGCAAGCAAAGCCTGGGAGGCATACACGATCTTCCGTACGATATTCGAGGAGACGGATATAGACATCAGGACGAAGATGATGAATGAATTCTTCCAAAGAAGGAGGTCAGACATGGCCTGTCACGTGTTTGGCCACATGCGCCAGCATATCCGCCCTTCTGCTCGCCCTGTCCTCGAGACTTACATACAATGCTTCGAGGGCATAGCATCCTGTTCTGATCGCGAATCGCTCGATATAGTACACAATATGCTCAAAATGGATTCGAGCATCGAACCTAACACCCGTCTCTATAATTCCCTAATGCTTGCATACACAGCCTGCGATGATTCGGACAAAGCATTGCATTTCTGGGACGACATCACTTTAAGTAAAGAGGGCCCCACTTATAACAGTCTTGAGATTGTGTTCCATGCGTGTAGGAGGAAACCATTTGGCGAAAGGAGGGCCAGAGCAGTGTGGGATAAAATGCAAAGGATGGAGATTGAAGTTACGCCACGAGTTTTTGTGGCATATCTAGGTGCGCTTGCGGGTAACAGCCAGGTGAAGGAGGCGAAAGATCTGGTTGAGAATGCGGAGAAGCAGTTTGGTTTCACGCCTAATGTTAAGATGTAAGTTGGCTCCTTGTTCTTCCTTCTAAAACACGGAGGGGAGGTTACAGTCTTTAGATAACGGGACTAACAAGGCATAGGCTCGGCACTTTCTACAACGCACTCCCGGGACAGAACCAGAAAGACGTTGTTGAAAAATGGGCGAGAGAGTTATATCCTACTGCCTGGGAAGAGTTAGAGAAGTTGGGACAAATCACTGCCAAGGAAGGGCATAGATTGTTCAAAATGCCGCAAGAAGAAATCAAAGCCTAATAAGAGATTGAGGATGTACGATATGGTAAGATCTGTACGATATGTGTATTTCTTTTATGACTTCATAGATCAACCAATAATAGATGCAGGCTTGTCCTTGCTTTATATATATGGAATGATGGGCCCATCAGTCAAACATCTCCTCCCCTATTTGTGCGAATAATATGTTTCGGAAGTTACTATATAGGTATACCCATTCCCTGCAAATCCAGGGTGAGCAGATTTAGAGAAAGAAACTAAGCTTCTAGATATTCCCGGTGATCAGAATGCAAGATTTATATAAACACTTTCAAGCTTATTCCATTTACTCTTTTCTTGCTTTCTGACTGGAAACAGGGGGGATGGGTCTTTGAATAGAGATGTAGCCTATCCCTATCTCGGAATTGTCAGATAGTAGTAGGTTCATTCTCTATTGAATACCCTTACTGAGTACTATGAGAGTTATGACTATAGATGTGTTTACATAAAAGGATATATGCCGCCGTTTAAGAAAGAAAAGACGATGATCACACAGTGGAATATCTAATTATATCTTGCGGCTTGTTTGGTGATAAGATTTAGAACGCTTTTGCTTTACAGGTATTCCTATTTCTCATGCAACATCTATTCTACACCCCCAGTCCTATTTTATATCATATAATACAATCCTCCAGACTCACTGCACTGCTCTTCAAAAATAAGGGCCCTTTGTCAGCGGGCTCATCTGCTCTGTCCGAACCGCAATCTTTTGCAAGATCTCTGGGTGTCGATGAACACTAGGCATCATTCCCATTCCAATGCTCCTCCGTATGGCCTTCGCCATCCTCCTCTGGTTAACGGCTCTCAGACCCGTCTCGTTGGAATGCTTGATCCGGCCCATAGGTGTCATGTACTCGGACAAGACCGAGAAATTCTACAACATCATAATCAGCAATCCTCTTCCCGGGCCCGAGCTCATAATCCAGCGCAATCAAATACAAAGCGGCAAACAGACAAAGTAGAATGGGGAGGGAAAAGAGAGTAGTACGAACCCTATAATGCTCAAGGGGGTTAAAATCCAAGACATCAAAGACATCGTGCGTGGGCTTGCCCCTGCTCTTCCACTTTGCCATCTCCACGGCGCTGAGATCATGCGGTGCATACACATCGCCCGCCTTCCATCGCCGCGTGATCTGTCTGCTCAGGTCGCTCGCCCTCTTGGCGTTTTCCAGCTCTTGCACCGTGCTCATAGAAGGCTGTCCTGGCGCGCGGCCCGTGGGTCTCTTGCGTGCTTGAGCTTTGGTTATGAGAGATGCGATACGTTCAGCGCCGGCACTTGTTGGTGAGTTGGAATACTTCTGGGAGCCGGTTGGCAGGCGGATAGAGTTGGCTGAGTTGGCGGTGTCGGAGTTTTCAGAGACGGGATTGGGAGGGCGATAGGTGGTGAGAGGAGAGGAGGAACGGTCCTCTAAGGAGGCAAGAAGACCAGCGGCTGCGGTGCGGCGAGATGGATCATCCTCTGATGTTGTAGTTAGAATTGGAGTCGGATGTTAATTGAAGTTGGGACACGAACCAGCGCGCGCAACTGCAGAGCTTGAGAACGGGGCTCGCATCCCTACGGATTTCTGAGCGACCCGCCTCGCGGCATTGAGACATTGTATTCGTGGTTGTGCCATCATTGTCCCTTCTCAATCACACTCGATCTCGAAGTCGTAGTTCTCGAAACTCGTTCCTCGCCGAAGCTTGAAAATCCTAGCGCCGCCCAAACGTTTTCCCGCCCCGCTCTACCCGGCCAAAATTTATTTCCAACATCCCCCCGCAGGAAGGAGAAAGGAGGAACAGAAGGCAAAGAAAGCAAAGAAAGCAAGCAAAGATGGTCCGCAAACTCAAGCATCATGAACAGAAGCTCCTCCGAAAGGTTGATTTCACAACCTATAAAGAGGACAATGGCCACCGGGACGCGGCCGTGATCCGCAGATATGCGATCCAGAAACCAAGCGACTATCAGAAATATAACAGGCTTTGCGGAGTATGTTCTTTCTCTTCTTTCCTGTCTCCCTTGCTATTTCTCCTTGCCCTTTGAGTGTCTCAATTCCATGAGCATGAGCATAAATACTGATTGTCTCCACCAGTCACTCAGACAACTCGCGCACCGCCTGGCCGCCCTGCCCCCCGACTCCCCTTTCCGCCTCAAACACGAGTCCCTCTTGCTCTCCAAGCTGCACGACATGGGCATCCTTCCCTCCACCGCGAGCGCCAAACTCTCCGAGGTCGAGAGGTCCGTCACTGTGTCCGCATTCTGCCGCCGTCGGTTGCCCGTCGTCATGACACGCCTCCGCATGGCCGAAACGGTGCAGGCCGCCACGAAACTTATCGAGCAGGGCCATGTCAGGGTCGGCACGGAGCCCGTCACCGATACCGCATTCCTCGTTACAAGGGGCATGGAGGACTTTGTGACGTGGGTTGATGGCTCGAAGATCAAGAGGAATATCCTGAGGTACAGGGAGAAGCTGGATGACTTTGATTTGCTGTGATGGGCTTGACCACTGGATTGGGCCGCGCCGGTATTTTGGGTTTGGAATTGCATTGCTGGGCGTCGGGTGGATAAAATGGGGCATTTGGAAGGGAGGAGTTCTGAATAATTTGAAGAGCACTTGTTTTGCTCCGCTATGAAGTACATACGATACCAAATCACCATAAGCAAGTGCCGAATCTAGCTTTTTGATTTACTTCTTGATATACACGTACGTTTAGACCCGAATTTTGAAATGGGCATGTCTTGCAAGTGCAGCTCCTAGCCCAAACTATCAAAGCAACAAGCATATAGACGCACATCTTTAAAGGATGCGCCCTATTATGATTGTCACAAACTTGATTTAGCACATGATCACAATCCAAGTTGCACCAAGTCAAAAGTCATGTCGATGAGCCAAGTCCTTTTCTTCTCTCAAGAGTAAGCCACTCCCTATCGCCGTATTGCAAATATCTATAATATTCGAATACTGAGCAAAGCAGTCTTCTTCAAATTATCCTACTGCCAAACTGAGTTTCTTAGCTCCTCTCTCCATTACTCTTATCCTCCCTCATCTTTCATTTCCACCCCACACACCGATCCTTCTAGGACGCCTAGATCGGCCAACATGTATATGTAGTCCTAGCCGGACCACAGACCGCACTCGTCACAGTCTCTGGGTCTGTGACCCTTATAAGAGCCGTCACCAATTGCGGCGCTATCAAGTTCTGGATATGACGACGGAGAACATACACCCACGGCAAGCGACCGTCGTGAGCACTGTGACGCTGCTAAAGAATCAAGTGGTTGAGCGACCGCCCATCCAGAGCGTGGTGCAGGCGTGCTTCCTCTGCGAGGCGAGGTTCATTGTGGCGCTCGACTGAGGGGCGAGGGAGGCATGAGATTGGGTCTAGTCGGGTGGAACTGGGACTTGGTGATTATGACTGCTGGGGTATGATAAGAAATGGTTGCGAGAAAGCTGCGTGGCTCGCAAGAGATTCCTGGCTGGTAGTGCAGAACTGAAAACGACCAGGGAAATCTCGAGTAGCCCTCAGGAGGGAGGCACCAAAGTCAACATTGAAGGACTTGAAGCCAGAGAGGGTGTTAATTTGGCCTTTTCGTTGATACAAGGGCCCGTGGACTTGAAGATAGCTTTAATCTCCAGTTTGTACGTCCTCCCAAGCAGACATAAGAAGCCAATTCCTTCCCTCTAGTATGAATATCCATCACTTCTCCCTCTCCCTGATCCTCCCCTCAATAACCATGTTTTGGTAGCCGGGCCAAAGTGCAGATGGAGATATGATGTATGTCCCTCCTCGCCACGTGCGGGTTGTCCATTTAATGGCTTCAAGATCCGGATCGACGTTCCTGTGACCCTACTATTTATCTCTTGTCAAAAGAACTGCTACCGGAGTGACTAATAGTCCAAGTCATGGGGCGGGAGAAAAGAGCTTGTAGCTACAAGGCTCACCAGGAAGATGGAGATGGCGACGAGCTTGAGAGGCGGGGGGGTTTTGCTCTTTCGGAGGGTTGTTTGGCGGGAGGTTGGCAGTTACCTAGATTAGGTATAATTGAGGGTGCTTCAATGGTGTAGTTTGGTGAGGCTTGGAAAAGGAGAGGAGTGGCGGAGAGCCACGCAGGTGTACTGACTGCTTTGCCGCCGACTCCCAGGGAGACTTTCCTTCTACTCCATTTCCCTCTCACCTTCGTCTGAATTTTGAGTCTTACTTAATCTTGCCGAGCGAGCAGACATGTAGAAAACTACTCAAATGTATGTTTACGGCTGTGGAAGCCACTCATTTTTTCTTTCTCAAAACCAATAATTAACTGACCCTTGAATCCGAAATCTGATAGACTTCCACACCACAGAAAGTGCTTTACTCGGTTCTATCCTTGTAGGTATCAAATTATAAGAAATCAAACAGACTAGATAGCAAACTACAGCACCTATCTACGTATATACGTCCATTTATTTTTCCTCTCCTTCCACTCCCCTTCCGCTCCAGCTTCGCTTTCTAACTTTCTGGCATACTCCGCGCCATGAGGCTTCATTAATCACAGTTCGAAATACAAGTGCATTTACCCATCATACCCAAGAGTACAGTCGTATAAAGAGCCGAGATTCTTGATTTGATGAGTCACTTCCAATACGTAGTCAACGAAAGACCGCGCAAAGTATAGCCTGCCTCTACAAGCATCATCAGCAAGTGCCATGGGTTCTGAAGGCAATATTGGCACGGATAGGATAAGTCAAATGAATAGAAGACTTGAACTCCTGCCATAATCTGCAAGATCCAACAAACACTACCTATATACGTCAGGCGTTGTAAATTCTGTCCGTAGTCATCCATAAGAACTTTCAATGAGACAACTAAAGTCCATATAATGACAACATTAGCCTTAAATGCCAAGAAATAAGAATAGTAGATTTCGTGACCGAAGAATAGTGTCAGTCAAGTAATCTGATAACAAATCAATGCAGCTTCCCTAAAGAGGAAACAGGGAAGAAAAGCTGCAGGATATTGGATAGAAGAAAGCAAACTATATGTCCCCAAACAAAGAAGGAGTCTGCTGTCTCAACGTCTGTGTTCCTTTAGGAACACACTTTGCCTTCAAAAGACACTACACAGGAGAAAGGACTACCAGTTCAAATCTCTAAACTCTGAGTTCAAGCGAGAGTCTGGGTATATGAAAGCAAGAGGCAGAGAGATGCCATGCCATCTTCTTGATATGCAGGATTGGACTAAGAACCTTGAGCAGTTGAGGATGGTTATGACCCGGACCCCTCAGGAGGTCTCCCGTCAACTTGACGCAAGATGCCCCGGGGTCCGTCTATGGCCTCCATCACGTATGACACCGCGGGGCACCCTTATCGCTGCAGATGGACGCAACGCAGACCCCTATGGGTAACTCTATCGATAGCTTCACGAAGAGCACCACGGGGTCCCCCTAACGCTCGAGGGTGGATGCATCGCAGGCCCGCATATAAATAGATCTGATCTCCTTCATCCCACAGAAATAAACAAACCTCCATATCTACCAACTCATCCCATTGACTGAAGTCCACAACCAACCCCGCCCTTCAGGAGACTCCTGTAGCACCGCTGTTATGGCAGCACCGTAAGTAATCCTACCCCTTCTTTCGTCAGCATCCTTCTATCTAGGAAAGAACTTCAAGATCAGGAATGTATAGCTCACCTTCTTCCAGACGGGTTCTTCCTCAGCCCGAGGCCACTATGCAGATACGCATCTACACGTCCCAGGGCGGCCTTTCAAGGATCAAAGAGCTTCGAGATGAGATGGAACAGGCCGGGAATGATTTTCCTCCAGCAGGTATGATATTAAGGAATTTCTCTATAACGCGGGGACCTCCGTGGCTGATTTTGGGATTAATTAGTGAGGAAGTCGTTTTTAGCTCTCGAAAGAGCGGTGTTGGCAGGTGAAGCGTTGACACTTGAGCGCGGCACTTATTCAACAATACCTCAAACGCGTCCTACAGAATTTAGTTTTCCCCCACCACCACCAACATACACACCCGCCACACCCACCACACCCCCGGCCCTCACAATGCCTCCCCTACCTCCCCCCTTTCCTATAATGGACGCGAATCAAGCCGCAATCCTTGCCGCCGTGGAGAGACTGCAGAAAATCCAAGATGGTGAGATCAAGCCCGAGTCGCGCCCGCTCAGAAACGACTACAAGAGCACGAAGAAGAGCGAGAAGAAACACAAGTATTCGTGCCCGGGCCCGGATCAGTGCAAGAAGGTGACTTGTAACCACACATTTGCGAGAAAGAAGACGGATAAGGAGTCCAAGTACGTATACTCATTCCCTCTTCTTTACCTTTTGTTTCCTTAAACCGTCGGGAGATGCTTGGAGGTCGCAGGGAGATTACAATCGACGGACGGCCGCTGATAGAGATATACAGGGCGGCAGACAATCGATCAGTGGAGCAATTGATTAAGAAGTGCGGACGTGATGGATATCCGATCACCCACGGATATGCCCATGTCTGTCTAGACAAGTGCCAGGGAGACCTCGACCTCGCCATCGAGTGTGTCAAGACTGATATTGATTCTCGTAAGCCTTCACCCGCTATCCACAAATCAAAGACAAACTAACTGACCTACGTGAACAGGAGAGAAGGCTCTTAACGATACGGGCCGAATCTCTTGCGAGAAGGAGAGAGCTCTTGCAACCTCTATGATTAAGTGTGATGCACGAGATGCGATTATCACGTACTTAGAGGATGAAGACTCTACTTTTAAGGAGCTTGATCAACATGTAAGGAAGTTTTGGTTGCACATTTTCCCCTAAGACTGGACCGTCGTTATTTAAAATACTAACAACTGCTGGGTCTAGGGCTGGGAAAGTGGATTGGGAAAGAAGTGTAAACAAATGCGTAACAAATCTCAGCGAAAGAGATGGTACGCGGGATATAAACACGAAGAAAAGCATCGTCAGGATCGGGCGAATCACTATAAGGATTTCCTTGGAAGAGTTGAGAGAGGAGAAATCAGTAAGGAGGCCATGGATAACTGGTTCAAGAAGTATGACGGCCTTGATGGTGACGCTAAAGACACTACATCGGCGGATATGAGGGGACAGTCGAGCAATGTAGATCTCAACTCACAGGCTCCTGCGAGCTCGTCTTCAGCACCAGAGTCCGTACCACCACCGAGAAGCAATGCGAGACAAACACAGGGGATGACTGGAGGTGGGAACACAACCGAACCTATCACAGGAGCAGCACTTGCATCATCGCCGGGCTTTGTGAGCCATACAGTTACGTCGAAGAACAAAGGAAAGGGCAAGCAAGCATTTGTCGAAGACGCGATTGAGAACGACGAAGATGATGGAGCTCCTAGCGCATCCATGTTCGCAAGAACAAGTGTCTTCGCTGAAGCCATTGATCCTATTCTCGACAAAGGAAAGGGCAAGGAGACATTTGTTGAAGAGACTGTTGAGAGAGAGGATGAATATGATGAAGCCCCGAGCACATCTGTATTCGCAGGAACAAGAGCCTTTGCTGAAGCTAGCAAGCCTATTCTCGATACAGTTGGTGACTTTGGGGATGAGGATGAGTTATTGGACAAGCACACCATGGACCAGCCGCAGCTATCAGATAAGGGCAAGACCAAGAGATACTTGGGTATGGAAGACGCAGCAAGTGATGCTTTTTCGCAGAACATCCAGGAACTGATTGCGTTTGTCCAAACATTGCCCGGCTTCCCAGTGGAGGTCACCGACCAGCAGCCCGACCAGCAGCCTACTGATAATAGCGCATATCAAAATGGTTCGACTAGTTCGACTATTGTACCTCGTGGTCCAGTCAGGAAGGTTGCAAGCTCAAGAAAGGTCTCGGAGAGTCTCTTCAAGACAATGGCCAGAGCTAAGATAGAAAGCCAGCGCGCCCGCGGTGAGATCCCTATTCGTGAAGCTCGGGCAATGGAGAGCACTGGAGAGGCTATCAAGAATAGTCAAAGGGATACGGCGTCGTTGGAGGATATCACAGGCGGCCCAAGTGATTCCAATGCAAACAGAAATGCCTTAGGGCAGATGGTATGGCCTCCGGCGTTGGCTATTCCGGCGAACCCTGAGCTGGGAGGTCTTTCTGAGATGAACAAGTTCTTAAGCTATGCTACCGATGAAGCCTCGTAAGTGTCCGCTCATCCTCAACGAAGTGAGAAGGCTAACAAGCAGCAAGGAAACAACTCCACCGACGCTTACTTGAGCTCCATGAGGATGTTATCGGTGGGGTTTTCATGGTCGAAGACGGTCCGTACGACGACGAGAGTATTGCCCACATCAAAGAAATGTGCAACATCGTGAGCGATAATGTGGCAAACCTCTACATCGGCCTGGCGTGCGGAAGTGCTGCGCTGGGGACCGACTTCTACTTGAAGGCCCAAGTCGAGATTGCCAAATACCTTGATCAGCAAGGCAATGTGACAGACTATCTGGACATGGAAAACGAGGCTATGCGATTCGCTCTCTGGATGTATCGAGAGAGAGGACCTGTATCGGAGAATGGTGGATCCGAGGGAGATGGAGATTCTGGAGATGAGGGAAGCGAGGCAGACGAAGGAAAGGAAGAAGGCTCTGAAGACGAGGAAGGCTCCGGAGACAAGGGAGCTTCAGTCCACTGAAGGAGAGGTAGCGCTGATTTATGGGTGCCTTGTGGGCCGCTCTGGTATGCAAGGTCCCGGATGAAGCTCTCCATTGGATGGTAGAACACCGAGTACACAGGGGTTAGGACATGGACAGCTCTGCATTATTGAAATGGCTGGAGGAGAGCATATGTAAAAGTAACGGCGTTGTATTTGCCAGCCCTGTATTATCACAGTTTCCTAGGTAGTGTTTTCAGGCAGAAACAATGAAGATGTTAATATACGCTGCTCGGTGTGTTGCATGAGGTGCAGACCGCATACTACCCAGGTATGTTCCCAGCCTCACTGAGGCCCCTAGGTTGTAGCTGGATCAGATGTATGACTGGAGGTTCCACTCGGATTCCACGGTCTCACAAATATGATAAGTAACATAGGTAGGTAGAAATGGGGATGGCGTGTATATGTATATGATGTATGTGTGGTTCGAGGCTGAAGTGAAGAGTGGTGGTGGGGAGAGGTGAGTAAACGTGAGGTTGTGGAGGCTGAGTAAGCGGAGCGAATAAATACGGGATCTACCGTATACCGTATATTTGACGCATATACCGACCTATATACGTGTATAATGAGTTTATATGCCTATCTCGGTATATATGGGTATATCTAGGATCGATGAATCCGTTCCCTCCCCCTCGGCGCGTCTCAAACCAGCCAACACCAACACCAACACCAACATCGCCATCCTGCCATCCTGCCATCCTGCCATCCTGTTCTCTTCATCCTCTGCTCCAGGAATGCAATATAAAACAGTACAGTACATCACCTCGCCTTTTGCAGCGCGGTGCCTCTTCAGCAACTCGTGGCGCGCCCCTCAGGTTTGTACGGAGTAAGGCAGGGGGTATAGAGAACTCCTCCTATGCCGAGTGATTCCGTCGTCTGACGTCCTTTGCCCCTCCAGCCGTGAGACCCCACCCATCACGAGAGAGAAGCAGAATTTTGGAGAAGAGAAGGGAAGAGAGAGCCAGTCATCTCTTGCATTTGATCCATCAAGTAGGAAATCATCAGCCAGATGAGGCTGGACTTGTTGCTTTGTTTTCTGTCCACTACCAAGTCCACAAGGACATGGGTGTTGTAGTAGGTACCAAGTATTGCCTCCCAGATCCCTACAAATCCTCCCTCGACCCCGCCTCCCTTGATAATCATCATCATTCATCCTGAAAATCCTGATCATTCACCTCAATACCCCAATCCCTCCAATCCCTCATCGCCTCAACTTAACTTCTCATCTTCTCAATACTTCAACCCACCGAACCATCTCTCCTAGAGCCGACACCACTGTGATATCATCCAGCAACACACCGGGCGTCGCAACCCCTTCTCGCCCATCCTCGTACGTCGGTCCCAATCATGCCCGAAGTCACCAGAGTTGTGCGCGATACCTATACCACCAGGAGAGGGGATCGCGAAGACTATTCATCCGACGACGAGCGTTCAGTCTCTGGCCGTTCGCGGCATGGCGGCGGCAGCGGTTCCTCATATCGCACAGTGCACCGGTACCGTGTGACGCCCAGCAGAGTCGAAGAAATCGAAGACGATCGCCGCACTACTCGTCTGGAATTACCTCGAGGGGAGCGCGTCGAGGTCGATCGTCGAGTCGAACGCTTCTCTGAACCCGAACGCCCGCGCTCCGCTGTCGACTTCCGCCCACGATCCACCATCGTCGAGCGATATGTTGAGCGCGAGCCGCGTGAACCCGAGCATGACCACACCAGAACAGTAGTTTATGACTACGAGCGGGAACGGGATCGCCCGCGCGAATCGGAGTATTGGGACCGCGACCGCGACCGCGACCGTAGACCGTGGGACTCGGAACGGGACGTTAGGGAGACTGATGTCAGGATTGAGAAAAGAGAGCGCCGCGAAGAACCATACGAGGTGGAGAGATATCAGAGAGAGACCGAATACTATGATCGCCCTGAACCTACCCCGCAACCCATCATCATCCGTCAACGGGCGCCGGAGCCGCAGAAGATCATCGTGCAAGAAGCCGCTCCTCCACCACCTATTATCATCCCTCGTGAAGAGAAGGGCTTCGAGATTGCCCGCCGTACTGAGGTACAAGAGGTTGCTCGACCAGAGCCTAGAAGAGATGATGAGTACTACTATCGCCGTGATGTCCGGGAAGTCGGACCCCACAGGAGAGAGGATGATATGGCAATAGCCGCTTATGACCGCAGAGGTCGCAGAACGCCCAGTGATGGTGCATACAGTGATGATGACGTCGTTGTGAAAAAGAAGATCATCAGGAGAGAGCGTAGTCGAAGCCATAGCCCACATCACAAGAGGCATCTTGCCGAAGGGGCCCTAGCTGGTGCCGGCGCTGCGGCAATATTGGCAAATCACAGATCCAAAACGGGAAATCCATCAAGACACCGTGCCAGATCCGTTGTTGGAGGAGCGGCACTTGGCGCCATCGGTGCAGAAGTCCTTACGAGAGCACGGAGTCGGTATCGCGAAAGCAGGGAGGATGGAAGCCGATCGAGGTCGCGGTCACGGTCACGGTCACGGTCAAAGAGCAGACACCCTGTTATGAAGACCGCTCTTGGACTGGCTGTTGCCGGTATTGCTGCTGCTGCCGCTGTCAAATACGCCCAGAATCGCAAGGCAGACAGGGAGGAGATGTCGAGAGGCCGCAGTCGGACTCGCAGTATCTCAAGGCGTCGTGGGTCTGGTAGCTACTCTTCCGATTCTGATCGTGCAGTTAGCAAGAGCCGGCAATCCTCAAGGCATCGTGCTGCACAGATGGCTAAAGCTGGTGTGGCTACCGCAGCAATAACTGGCGTCGTTGAACATTTCCGAAACAAGTCGCGCAAGCGTAGTGGAGAGAGATCTAAATCACGGATAAGGACCGGTGCTGAAATCGCAGGTGCAGGTCTGGCAGGGGCAGCTGTAGCGGGTCTATACGAGAATCGCAAGGCAAAGCGTGAGCAAGAAGCAGAGGAAGAACGCTTGAAGAAAGAGAGAAAGGAGGAACGCAGAGCTGCGCGGAGGAGAGACAGGTCGAGAGCCATGTCGCCATCTTCATATTCTGATCCCGAAGTCGACCCCGAGCTGGGGATGGTGCAATATGGGGCGGACCCGGTTCACACGCACCAAACGAACGTCTACAATCCAGCTTATGGCTACGATCCTGCTATGGCTGCCGGCGGTGCTGGTTACGGAGCTACGAGATCACGAAGCAGGGGTCGCCATCGAAGAGATTCCTCAAGTTCAGACGATGGAGGAGGTCGTTCTCGAAGCAGAAGTCAAGTTAGGAATATTGCTGGTGCGGCAGCGGCTACGGGCGCTGCTGCAATGGGTGTACACGAGTATAGGAAGAGGAGACAGAGGAAGGAAGCAGAGCGTGAACGTGAGCGAAGACGTAAGGATTCCTAACCCTATGCACCCGGTCTCAATCGGAATCTATTCAAAGTTCATTGAGCAAGAAGGAGATTCTCAAAGTTGATCCCCGAATAATTCAGATTGGAGCCAGCACGTTTTCTTTGTCCACATTCCCCGTCGTCTGTCTAGAGTCGAGGTTCTAACAGTAACTCCAGGATACGAGGAAGAGGCACCTCCAGAAAACTACTATGCTCATGATCCCCACGACGATGAATACCCTCCTTCCCCGCCCCACGCGAGTGGCGGCTCCTATTATGCAAATCCCGCCGACTTCCCCCCTCCGCCGACGGGAGAGGCTGCCCCAACCGCGGGAAGCTATGCCCCGCCAGCGGGAGGATACGCTCCACCCACGGGAGGCTACACACCACATCCCACACAACCCTCAGCGCATCCGCCACCCGAGACCACAATCCCGCCCTATAACCCTCAAGATTACGCGGCGCACGACCCGTATGCTTACCCAGCCCCGAGAACAGGTGACAATGTGAGTAGCGTGCCTCCTGTACCACCAGCGGCGAGTGCGAATGTGCCGTATTTCCCTCCCCCGCCTACGGCGCCGATTGTCCCAAATGAGCATTTGCGTGACGGTGGTGCGCGATCCTTTCTTTTTCTCTAATCGGGCCCTCTATCCTTCCTTGTTTCCGTTTCGCCATGCCTCTCCCTTTTGTCGGACCAGTCAATTCGCTGCAAACAGCAATAACTAAAAGCTGACATTAAAACAGCACATGTAGCCCATTCCGACTCCCCATTATCTGATGTCGACACACCCCCCTCTACTCCGTCGATCTCCCCCCGTTCCTCTCCCTATCAGCACCCCAACAAATCCGTGAATTTCGCCCCCTTATCCCCTACGTCTTCTGCTCGTCTCGCCAAGATTCATCGAAAGTCTACCGCCAAGAAGGAGCCCGAAAGCACCTACCAACGTCACTCTTTCTGGGGCGAAGATGAATCCGACGAAGACCTCTCATCACCCTCCCCATCCAGGCATCGCCACCGTCGTCGTCACCGGCGGGGTAACTCAGACCCTTCCTCGGACCGCCCGAACCAGCCATCTAAACATCGCCGAAGATACCACAACCTCTCTCGAAGTCCATCTCCTGACTCCTCGAGCGAAGTGGAAGAATTACCGCCGCGGTTTGATCGCGATGGGAGACCCATAGATAGATCACACCCTAGAAGTGCTAGTGGGAGTCAACATGAGATGGTCGAGAGGATAGCGAGGGATTTCTCAGATGTGGTGGATGGCCGTAAAAGCTGGAAGGATCTGCTAAGAGGCTTCTTTGACGAAGCTAGCGGGTCTGGGGATGGGGATGATAGGGAGAGGAGACGAAGACGTGGTTGAGATGGTACATGTACATGATTTTCCTTTCCTCTTTTCCTTTTTCTTTTTGTCCATTTAAGATGCCATTCCGGGACTGGAAACAAGCGGTTTTGCAGCCATTTTCCTTTCTTCGTTTCGCTTCTAACCCCTTTAACTGCGGTATTTGATGGATAGACAAGGAGGTCGGGTTATGAATTTCCATTGGTGAGGGAACCAAGATGCATAGGTAGACAGGACGAGTTACGCCGTTATGAACTTTATGAGTTGAAATTTGGCTTTGTGTAGGCTTGGGATGTTGTTTGATTATGAAATACCCAAATAGACACATGATTACCCTTGATAAAGGTGTTTTGAAGCCTCAACTCGGGACGATACTAAGTGATGCTAAGAACTAGGTACCTTAAGGTACCTTACTCCGCACAACGAGGAAAGCAGTGACAGCCTGTCAATGATACTATGAATAGCTAATCCCCCTTCCTCTTTTTGTGCTAATGTAATATCAAACAGCGATGGACTGTACCTAGGTAGGTCCTAGGTGGGTAGAGAAAACCCCACGGCCACTCGGTTTAGGCCACGGTTTATTAGAGTATTCCCCTTAACTTACATGCTAGTAGCTACCTACGTACCTAGAACGTATGCAAAGTAAGGTACCAGGTAGGTACCTAGGTACCTTACCTTAGTGAAGACCAATCGAAGGATGAGTGATCGAGTGAGTTGTTGAACATCTCGCGCGATCCGGGTATAATAAGGCATCACCCAGAAACCAACAAGATCAACGGTTTATTGAAATCGCTTAAGCAATGAAATACCAATCGTGATCCTGTCATTTTTTCTCTCTTGTAAAGTTTCATGCTGCGAGTAAATATTAAGGGCATACAGCGCTGGAGTGTAAGATGGTGGCAAGTTCTTCAAAGTGTACCTTAAGGTACATTACTGTGGCGCAACGTTCCTGAGGCCTCGGTCGTACGGAAAAAGGGGAAAATCGATAATCAAAAAAACATCGTTGCGAAACTTCCAAAGCCCGGAATGCCGCAAGGCTCGATGGTGCCATTTCATGTCCACATTAGGTGATTGTGCTCTTTTTCTAAGTATATAGCTCAAGCATTTAGGCTTTATTCTGCTACAACTGACTGTTATATTTTCCGTCGAGGGAACACTGCCGTGTCATATAATCCATCCATATTGTTTACCCCAGGTTTCTTGATAAAACCCCGCGAAAGGATATCTTGCCTACCTTACCTTCACAATGTTCGCCCGTGTTTCCCGTAGCCTTCTCCGCCAAGGCCCATTGTCTCTTGCGTCGGCCTCCCAGGCGGCTCGCATTGGCTCTCGCGCAAACAGCACATTATCCATCGAGGTCCGCGGTTCCGGTACGGGTCTTGCTCAGACCATCGCCTCGCCACCATACACGATTGTAACCGATACCTACAAGACTCTGGGCGGTACAGAGACGGCCCCATCACCTCTTTCCTACTCGCTTGCGGGCCTAGCAGGATGCAACCAGGTGACGGGCGGGCTCGTGGCGCGGGACCTGGGAATCAAGCTTGGGAAGTGGGAGGTCGAGGTGAAGGGGGAGTTGGACAGCGCGGTCCTGATTAAGGGGTCCAAGGAGGGCCATGGGAACTGGGATAGCATTGAGCTCAAGATCAAGGTCGAGACGGACGCTGATCCTGCCAAGTTTGAGCTCTTCCGCGACGAGACAGAGCGAAGATGTCCCCTGAGCCAGCTCTTCATCCGAAGTGGTGTGGCCTGGAAGAACGAATGGGTCAATGTGAAGCTGTGAGCACGGCACAGTTGGGCTGATGTATTCAACTGTGATGGATGGAACCGGATGCTTCTGGGGATTGTCCCTATTCAGAGTCTTTCTACTTACCTGAATGGACCCTGGCTGGAAGGAGGGAAGAAAGGGAAGGAGAATGCAGCATGTAACTGCGCACTTCTGCTGTAAAGTAGAGCAGGATATCTATCAGTGAAGCCTTCAGGCTATAATTAGCAAAAGAGGAGAGATAATGAGCAAACATGTTCTCCGCCATATTTCCTGAATGATGAGTTCTTCGATTTTGGCCGCAAGATTGAAGATCAAGCCAAAAAAGGCCTGTCTTGTATAATTGTCATCGGTCAGTCAGGTCCAATAACTGTCCTGGCCGTGGGACCATAGAGGCGAGAAGGGAGACAAAAGTAGGAACCAAATGGGTGCAGCATGCCATCGCTATTCTGCCCCAGCTGCAGTGGATTACCCACTGTGGCCTTTACTTTCGCTGTATTCTGCATCGTAGAGAGCTTTGGTAAGCGCATCAATGTACGCTGCATAGATGATGTACGGAAAAGATGGCAAGGTCAGGCCGACAGAGGTCGGGGCACGTGACTCAGCCTCGTCAAGCTTGCTTTCTTTTCGGCCTCGACACCACTTCCTCGAGACAATCCTTCTCTATCCTCATCCATCGAGCAACTTCCGCAGCAGCTATGTCCGGTCGACGCGACTTTCTTAACCAGCCGGCACCAGAGAATTATGTTGCCGGTCTTGGTCGTGGGGCTACAGGTTTTACAACCCGATCAGATCTCGGCCCCGCGCGCGAAGGTCCAAGTGAGGACCAGATCAAAGAAGCCCTCGCAAAGCGCGCCGCTGCTCTAGGGTCTGCCGCACCTACAGCTTATGGAATCCCCGAGAAGAAAGATGAAGACGAAGATGACGAGCGGTTCCAAGACCCGGAGAACGAGGTGGGACTGTTCGCAGGTGGCGCATACGACAAGGACGATGACGAGGCGGATCGCATATATCAGGAGGTAGACGAGAAGATGGATCGGAGGCGCAAAGCAAGAAGGTTGGTCTCCCCTTTTCTTCCAATCCCTTTACGTCTTCAATGCAGATGGTTTATCAAATACCCAAGTAGATGAGCAGATTACCGACCTTTCTACCTACAGGGAAGCACGCGAGAAAGCAGAACGAGAAGAGTACGAGCGGAATAATCCCAAGATCCAACAGCAGTTTGCAGATCTAAAAAGAGCGCTGAGTACCGTGAGCGATGAGGACTGGGCGAATCTGCCAGAGGTGGGAGATCTGACGGGGAAGAACCGGAGAGCCAAGCAGGCAATGAGACAGAGGTTCTATGCCGTACCAGATAGCGTCATTGCTTCAGCACGAGACTCGACAGAACTAGGAACAACTGTTGCAGATGACGGTACGGCGACTTCTGGAGGGGATGGCTTGGACGGGACCATGACAAACTTTGCGCAGATTGGTGCTGCCAGAGACAAAGTCCTCAAGGTCAAACTTGATCAGGCTTCTCAAGGCACTGATTCGGTCGCTGGCAGTGCAACAAATATCGACCCCAAGGGTTACCTCACCAGTCTTGCGAAATCGCAAATTAGCGAGGGGGAGGCGCAAGTTGGTGATATAAAGCGAGTACGGGTTCTCCTGGAATCTGTCATTAGGACCAATCCGAAGCACGCGCCTGGGTGGATTGCTGCTGCACGACTTGAAGAACTAGCAGGCAAGACCGTGGCCGCTAGAAATTTGATTGCAAGGGGATGTGAGTTCTGTCCAAAGAGTGAAGATGCTTGGCTGGAAAACATACGCCTGAACGACAATCACAACGCCAAAATTATTGCAGCGAATGCGATCAAGGCCAACGACCACTCTGTCCGTCTCTGGATCGAGGCTATGAAATTGGAGTCGGATCCGAGAGCCAAAAAGAGAGTTTTGAGACATGCATTGGATCATATCCCACAGTCTGTCTCTCTCTGGAAGGAGGCGGTTAATCTCGAAGAAGACCCAGAGGATGCCAAACTTCTCCTGGCCAAGGCCACCGAGCTTATCCCCCTTTCGGTCGAGTTGTGGTTGGCACTCGCACGGTTGGAGACCTCGGAAAATGCGCAAAAGGTTCTCAACAAGGCTCGAAAAGCTATTCCGACATCTCACGAGATTTGGATTGCAGCAGCACGACTTCAAGAACAGATGGGTAATGCAAATAAGGTCAATGTGATGAAGCGAGCCGTCCAAGCCCTTGCTAAGGAATCCGCCATGTTAAAACGGGAGGACTGGATCACAGAAGCAGAGAAATGTGAGGAGGAGGGAGCTATCCTGACTTGTGGAAACATCATTCGCGAGACTCTTGGTTGGGGCTTGGATGAGGACGACGATCGAAAAGACCAATGGCTAGAGGATGCCAAATCGAGTATCGGGCGTGGAAAGTACGAAACAGCCCGGGCAATCTACGCTTATGCTCTCCGAGTCTTTGTTAACAGCAAAAAATTGTGGCTGGCAGCGGCGGATCTGGAGAAGAATCACGGTACTAGAGAGGCATTGTGGCAGCTCTTGGAGAAAGCAGTCGAGGCATGCCCCCAGGCTGAGGTATTATGGATGATGCTAGCGAAAGAGAAGTGGCAAGCAGGAGAGATCGACAATGCAAGACGAGTCTTGGGTAGGGCGTTCAATCAGAACCCGAATAATGAAGATATTTGGCTTGCCGCGGTGAAATTGGAAGCAGAGAATCAGCAAACAGAGCAGGCGAGAGAGCTTTTGAAGACTGCGCGGCAAGAAGCTCCCACCGATCGTGTCTGGACGAAGAGTGTTGCTTTTGAACGTCAACTAGGCAATGTCGAGGCTGCCCTTGATCTTGTTAATCAAGCTCTGCAGCTCTTCCCTGGCGCTGCAAAATTGTGGATGATGAAGGGACAAATCTACGAGGGCGAGGGAAAGTTACCACAGGCTCGGGAAGCATACAGCACAGGAACCAAAGCTTGTCCAAAATCCGTTCCGCTCTGGTTGCTCTACTCAAGGCTCGAGGAGAAGGCTGGTATGATCGTCAAAGCACGCAGTGTCCTCGACCGAGCACGATTAGCAGTCCCTAAGTCCCCTGAGCTCTGGACTGAGTCTGTCCGGGTTGAAAGACGAGCGAACAACATCGCCCAAGCAAAGGTTCTGATGGCGAAGGCTTTACAAGAAGTGCCAACCAGCGGTCTGCTTTACAGCGAGTCGATCTGGAATCTCGAGCCAAGAACACAACGCAAACCTCGCGCTTTGGAAGCCATCAAGAAAGTCGACAACGATCCAATTCTCTTTGTCACCATCGCGCGTATTTTCTGGGGAGAGCGAAGATTAGAGAAGGCGCAGAATTGGTTCGAAAAGGCCATTATGGTGGACAGCGATCTTGGGGATGCATGGGCTTGGTACTACAAGTTTTTGCTTCAACATGGAACAGAAGTAAGTCTCCAACACTCTCGGGGAATGGCCCAGACGCGGAAAACCGAGACTAACATATGTGTACAGGAAAAACGAGCAGATGTCGTGGCAAAATGCATTCTTAATGAGCCGAGACACGGTGAGGTATGGCAGAGCGTAGCGAAGGATCCAAAAAATGCGACAAAGAACTTGGAGGAGATTCTGAACATCGTGGTACAAAAACTGGAGTAATATGGTAATATAATTATGGCTCGTTGCATTGGGATGTAAGATAATTGCTCTTAGATCGGGCCTCTTGGTCAGCAGAGGTATCGGAACAGAGCTCACTATTCTGCGAAGTCAACTCAGCCCCCTAACTGAGAGGATATTGAGGGCTACTCTGTCGAAGAGCGCTAGTTCACGCAGTATAGATACTCTGATGAGAAAGAAGATATTCATTTAGGAATGTCTAATCTTGCTTGCGCGTGATGAATCTTGCAATCTTTCGAGTATTGGTTGGATTTCATGTCTCAAGCTTGGTCATGGTTTGTTAAATGAAAGCATCTGCCTCCTAGATCCCCTCAGAATAATTCTACAGTCCGGTGAAGCCCAAATCGGGACATGAGAGTTCTAGGCTAGACTGTACAAGACTGCATTACTTGCAGGGCAACGTTTTCGCCAAGAGGCTGAATGCGGCAGTTTGGATTGTTGCTTTTCTTTATTTCAGATTGGTGAAAGCGCAGTGCGCTAAGAGATCTATTGTCGTGCCCTGTTATATGATCCGTTTTTTCTTGAGATTTGCAAACGGACAAAGAGAATTGTTTTAATAAATTCTAACAGCGGAACTGTCGGTCAGATTTCTCTGAATGGGATTTTGGCGCTGTCTATATGTATAGCGTAGAACCAAAACCTGCTCACAGTCTTTTAGTAGAGACAAGATGGAGGATCCGTCTAAGCAGCTTTCCAGCATGGCTTCTCTCTCAGTCCAGGAGAAAAAGCCAACACCATTCACGACTCTTGCTAAAAAGTACGGTCATCCCGTCGGAAAGTCTGGTAAACTGAACCACAAAATTCTGAAGAACACAGGGAAGAGCGGTTTGACTCCATTGAGTCCCTTCCCTTCAAGCCCTGGCCAACGTTCCCCAAATCAGTGGATCAAAAGGAGACTACGCGAGTATCAACAACGCCGATACTTCGGTTTCACAGCTGCAGAATTGGGGCGCATGGAATCCATGGCTGCATTAAATACGAGCCAGATATTGAGCACACTTGAAAATCCCATCCATCCCATGTTCGAAAAGACTAAGTGGGATACCGAAAGCACATTACCGAAACACCAGAGTTTTCTGCCCCTTCTAGGAGGATATGAAGGCCTATGGCAGGTATGTTTATCTACTAGTCCGACGATGAGATGATTGAGAGGCCTAAAGAATTCTCACAGGTCGACAACCCCGAGGTGTGGGAGATACTGAGATCTCCATTACAGCTCGCGTCGAGGCTTCTTGTGGATGCTTCTTATTGGCCATGGTACGTGAACCTTCTTGTTCTGCCGGAAACAGGAACTAATCGCAAGATTACATGCAGGTGGGATGCGCTCTTCAATGGCGAGTACAAGCCCATTGAAAATTCGCGGAAGCCAATAGACCGGGTCAAACAATTTCTCTTAAGTTTCCACCAACGTGGCCCGGCGCTTCGCAATGACCCCGAAGCGTTGGAGGAGCTGCAACGGCAGATACTTGAGGCGTCCGAAAAGATCAGGTTTGGATTGCATAGTGGGTATGCACGGGGTGATACTGGGATGCCTTATGATCTAAAGCAGGATCATATCCACTATGGGGAGACTGTGCCCGCTTCTATATACCCATATACTAAGGTATGGTTGGGGGTAGAGATTCTGCAGCCACTTTTGAGAAGAGATCTCACTGATGCGGAACGGTATGTCCAATATTTTTCCTCAAGTCTTCAACTGTGGTGGCTGATATAGATTAGTATAACGAACTGTTTCAGAGTTGCTACTACCCTCATTCACGAATGTGCAGTATGTCTACCCTTCACCAAGCTCTTGACTTTTAATAGAGCAATCTCCTGTACTGATAATTCCTATAGCACGCAGTCTGGGATACGATGGCAGAATTGCTCCCTAATATCGGGCCTACAGAGCCATATTTTGAAGATGAGCCCCTATTTGAACTTGGCTGGTCATTAGAAGACAAGGTAAAACCCCCCAAACCGACAACGTTCCTCCAGTTCCCCAAAACTAACAGTTCCCAGCTCTGGGGCGGCTACGGACGAGACATCGTCAGCTCCAACATGTGGCAAGGCGGCCCAGGTCTTCCTAACATGGGAATCCTGGCTACCAAATGGTTCACGCAGAAGAGCGAGCGTAACCTCTACAAGCCCATCGTCCTAGCACACAAAGCACCCGCTGCAGGAGAGCCAGATCCTTACTACTGCTTTGACTACTGGCCCGTGCCCGTCACATATCAGACCAACCTGTTCCAATCCGAATTCTGGGACCGCTCGGTGCGTGCTATGGGAGCGAGGGCGACGCAGTTCGGTCCTTTGTCGGTAGGTATGCGCCTGCTGGCCGAGGATCGTGAGGCGCCGGAGAACTATCAGATCATTCTGCAACCAGCGATGAGGATAGAGGAAAATCTCACCCAGCACGTTATCCATGATGGAATGACGGAGAGCGAGAAAGCAGGCTGGGAATTTGAGAATAAAAGACGAAGTCAAGCCCTGTTGATCTTCTACTCAATCGCCACGGGAAGCGAAACTGAACCATTAGCTGTACCTCCCAATCAGCCGAAGGATCCCGGGACGGAAGCTCAAGGTGTGCAGGTAGAAGATGAGGGGATTCCGGATTGCCCCCGCTGGACGGAGATCCTTAATTATCTGTTAAATAATAGAGGACCGCTGGAGTTGGCTTTGGATTCCTTGACCTTTGAAATTCCAGAACCGACACTCTATAGATATATCTTGAATAGAGGCGGACTTGACATTTCTCCCACTGAGTGGAGGGCTTTCCTCAGGACTGCGAATCATAAAGGGGAATATTTCAGGTACGTACCTTTTCCTCCATCCCCCTCAGTACAAACCAAGTAAATCCCATCACCTCGAAGAGGCCGTCTAACACACCCAAACAGATGGACAACCAAACCCAACAACTGGTTCGGTCTAGTCACCCGAATCCCCCACAGCTGGCCCCCCAACAAGCAGCAGGCTTACCTCCCCCCACCACCCCGCGCCCTCCCCTCGGCCGACGACATCGACTCCTTCACCACCGCCTGGACCGACCCCAACTTCCTCACCGGCCTGTACACGCACATGCGCGAGTTCCGCGATGTAGACCACGACACGCTACGACGCATCATGAATCGCTATCGTCACGAACCCTTCCATATCCATGCTTGTGATATGGAGGATTTGATCGCCAAGTTTGCGGCTGAGGGGACGTATATCGTGTAAGTAGAATCTCTCTCTCCCCCCTCTCTCCCTGTATGACGTGTAGATTCGTGGAAAGAGCTGATTCGTTTTTCCGGGGTGTTTAGACATGGTCCTGTTGGAATCGCGCGGGTGATACATCCCATACCCGAGAATATCAAAGAGAGTGTAAAGAGGGAGGAAGAAAGTATGATAAAAGAGCAAGAAGAAGATGATGATTCGTCGGAGAGTGAGGACTCGGATATGCAAGATGGGCGTGGGGAGGAAGATAAAACTATGCAGGATAACGTTGATAACCAGGTTTTAGAGGAGATGGATGCGTATATGTCAGGGGCGCTTATGGAGCCGGATATGGATTGGGCTATTGTGTGATGATGGGGAGATTTAGAGGGGTGCGGGGGTCGATGTGCAGTGTGGGATAGTGTGATATGGCTCTCTCTAAGGATGTAGAGAGTAGTAAGGAGTCAATGTTTGGATAATCTTGATATTTATGGTAGATGGATTTGAATTCATGCTATAATTTGGAGAACTTGATTGATTCTGGTCTTGGCCGCCGTGGGGAGAAACGGATCTTAAGACCGATTTGTCTACGATGCCATCACCTATATAACACAGGATGGCATGAAGGGATCATACAGTACTTTTACCTTTCTCCTTGGGTCTGTTCGTGAAGACGGCATTGTAGTAGAAAGAATTAGGTTAAAAGAGAATCCTAAGCTACCTACAGAGGCCTACACTTTGATCACTGTGAGGAGCTCTACTAGCTTTTCAAATTTATATAAAAGAATTATTAGTTTGAAACTCGAACATCGACAATCCCGAATGCGTGGTACCAAGTCCTGCGCCAGCGTATCTCATCCGTTTCGCCGTCCTCGTTATGGTCTTTAGAGTGTTGAATTCAGCGTAACGCCTCTTATCGAGAATGCCGTATCCAACCAACAAAGGAGAGGTGATGTCTATTAGTCCATAACCCCGTATCCAAATTATCCAAGTCATACATACCGATCCTCCCAATCATCCCCTCGTAAGCTAGGAGATTTATTCGGGAATGCCACTATCCGCAATCGCGACCTCTTCTTTCTTTCCTCCAAATGCCCAGCCCATCCAGCTCGCCCTCTTGTTTGTTGCATCATCACTGGCCTTACGAGCGCTATCCACTAACTTCAACGGTCTTGGTTTGTTCCCTGCAAAAGTCGTTGTTTTTTCCGTCCGTTCCTGGCCCCTTGGAGGGCTCACATTCGGAGGCGTACTGACCTCCCCTGAGTCCCCGCTGATGGAAGACGACTCGCTCTTCATGCCTGGGAAGTTACCCGATACTTGGCCCGTAGACGGGACGCGGTGCGCCGCGTTGGGGTTGGTGCCCGCAGTCGAGGGCGCGAAGAAGGATTGTGAGCCTCGCGGTGTCTGGGGGCCGTGCAGCGTAGGGGAGATTGGGCCGCCGCCTTTGTACATTTGGTTTACGACACTGGCGGCGCCAGCTGTATATTGTTCGCTCCTTGGACGGGCACGAATACTTGCAGAGCGCCCAAGGCCAAAGGGGATACTGGGCGCAGTTTCAGGATCCGTAAGTGCTGAATGCGTCGCCGGCATTTGGGATTGGGGACGTGGACGGCGGGTGACACCCATGGCGGACTTTGCGCTTTGGATGATGCCCCCGCTTGATTCTTTTGGAGGCGGTGGTGGCGGAAGTTCCTTGTTGTTATTGGAGGGATTGAAGTCGGCCGACTGGTCGAGGATAGCTTCAAAGTCTTGGTGCTGGAGTAGGCGCTCGATGATCTTGTTGATGTATAATGTTAGGGCCTTGTTTTGGTCCTTCTGAGATTTCAATTCGGATTCTAGACGTCTGTAGTTGTCGCTTTCTCCTTCTGCTGCTTCGGAGAGCTCATCTGCAAGACTCGTCCCCATCGGTCTTCCTTCGAGAGCATTTAGGGTATCGGCATGGGCGGCAGGGCCCATAAAGTCGATGTTTGTAAAATCTCCGGTCAAGGTTTTCTGCGATAGGAGCAACTGATAGCTCTCGTTGTCTTCCATCAACTTTGCATTCGACATACGTGCTTCCAGGAGTAATCTCTCAACCTCCTGCATTCTCCCACCACCCATGTTCTCCGTTTCGACAAGCTTTATCTGCGCCTCTGCTAACTCCAGTCGCAAGGATTCGATCAGTCTGTCCTTTTGTAGGAGTAATTTGGAGTTGTTTTTCGAGTCGCTGCGATTCAGGCCAGACGGAGGGGCGAATTGGCCTTCCACGCTTGGGGAAGAATTATTTGCTTAAATATATCAGTATTTTGATTCATTGGGACATGGAACCAACTTACAGCGCCTCGATAATCTACTTTCCTCGTCCGTGTTGGACCTCTGATTCAGGGAATCCTTCAACCGCTGGATGATGGCCTGCATCTCTTCCTCCCGGTTCGCCATCTCCTCCCTTTCCTTGGTCATGGCACTCCTCTCTGCCTCGTATATCGCCTCCATCTCGCGCTTCTGTCTAAGAGCATCTCTCTTGTCATTTTCTAAAGCCTCCAATCTCTCCTCGCTCTCGTGCAGCCTATCTTCCAATCTGCCCTGCTCGCTCAGAGCCTCATCCAACCTCAGTTGTAGGACCTGGGCCTGTTTCTGGAATTGTTCAGACTCTGTCTCGGTCTTGTGAAGACGTTCCTTCAAATCATCTAAGAGTGCGACGGTTTGGGCTCGAGCGTCGTCGTCGGCGCTCGAGGCAGTGCTGCTGGAGCTGAGATTCGAAGCGCCGGCGCCTGGTCGTTGCACTGCGCGCGCAGGTAAAGGGCTCCCTCTCAATGAGCGTGTTCGTCCGAGCCCATTCGCAGTTGCTGCGGTTGATGCTGCAGATGCTGGGGACCGCGCAGAACCTCTCGATGGCGGCGAAGTAGTCGAGTTTCGGTCTACTAAGGAGGGTGTTCGTGCATGGCCGGATCCCGCTGGGGGCTTCTTCGTCGCTGCAGACATCGCGGATCGTGTATCGGGTATAGGATATAGAGTAGCAAGCAAAAGGGGTTTGTACGAAGGATTAGGGGATTAAGCAAAGAATGTTGTTGTGTTGTGGACCGTCACTTCGTACTGGACAGCGACTGGAGGGCCACGCGGGAGATGCGCTGTAAATAAGAAAAATAATAAATAACAGATGTGTAATAATAGAAACACGTCCAACTGCGCCTCGAGTATGAGAAGAGACTGCTTCAGCTGCTTGTAAAAGTCCTGAGGTAGGATGAATATCTACGCAGCCAACTCTGGAGATATTTTTCTTGATGTTCTTCACGACAGACGATTCGAAGGGTGGATATGATGGCGTTCTCATGGTTGGCATGTTGATATCAAGTCCGTGGAGATTAGCTACCGGCCCCAGTCACCACCAAAAAATGGATTAAATAATCGTAATTATTATGCAACATCTCAAACCACAGTAGAGGACAGGGAGTTTGATATGGTGATCTCTTGTTTCATGCGCCTTCCGACACCGAGGTCATGGATGGAGAGAGAGAATTGCAGCGAGCGCTCTCGAGCAACTCAAAAGGGGGCGAGGCAAGATTACCTACCTACCTATATATTAGGGGGTTTATATGATCAGGTATAGGTAGTTTGCTAAGGGTTATTATAATATCATATAGATGATATTCCTGCAGAACAGATAAATATGCGCCCCTCGACGTTGTATATCAGATGGTTTCATGATGCCCAGGATTCTGCCCGTTGAAACGTTGACACGACGTGTCCCAAGGCTGGACGGAATGTGCTCACGTGGCCAGGAGTCATGTGACTGAACGTTCTCAAATCCCGAAGATCAGCCGTGCACCATCCCTATCTAGGTCGGGTGCCTTAGCGCAACCCTGCGAACTTTCTAAAATCTTTCTTCTCGTCTGGCTGCGCACACAACACCACAACAGAAGCCGGAGCATCAATTGAAACACCACATTCAAGATCCGATCCAGACTCAGACCTTGAATCCAGCAACGATGGCACCTACCAAGAAGACCAAGAAGACCAGTTTGTCTTCCCCTCCTCTGTCTCTTCTGCACTGCCGCTGACCCCTCTGCAGCTGACAGCATCAACTCGCGCCTTGCGCTTGTGATGAAGTCTGGAAAGGTCACCCTTGGATACAAGTCCACCCTCAAGACCCTCCGATCTGGAAAGGCCAAGCTCGTCATCATTGCTGGCAACACCCCTCCTCTCCGCAAGAGTGAGCTTGAGTGTACGTTGTCCTCCATGTCTCAGGCACACAGATGAAGACTGACCCTTCCAGACTACTCCATGCTTTCCAAGACCCAGGTCCACCACTTCGCCGGTAACAACGTAAGTACCTACCACATCTTTGTCTAAGACCGTCATATCATTGCTATGCCCGCCCGAAGACCATCCGGTCTCAAGGGACAAATACACTACATCCTTAAGCTCTCGTCCTTTAGACTGAGCAGTACAGAGGCTGAGGTCAAGCTGCGACCACAGCTTGGCCTCAGTCTCTGGATCATATCACCCAGCGAAAAAGTCGTCAAGACTTTGGAGGGTCCCTTACTTACGATTCTACAGATTGAGCTCGGAACTGCTTGTGGTAAACTCTTCCGGTGCTCGACCATCGCTGTCCTTGATGAGGGTGACTCGGACCTGTTGAGCGGAGAGATTGCTTAAGTGCATTCTACTTAGCGCACTTGATGGGATGGAATGAGATAGTCCCGGGGCTATGGGATGGGCAATATTCTTCATGGCTGTATAGTATAGTAATCGTCGACCTACCTCAGGTTTGTCGACTTTTCGCATGGTCGACGATTATAGCATACCTTAGCGAATGATACCTCCTGTTCTAGGCCAAACCGCTTCAAATGGGTACCTTACACGGCGATGGACTTGAGAAAAACGTCTGAAAGGATTGGAAGGCATTGGTTTGACATGAAGGTAAATAGAGGAACATTCCATTCTCCGGGAGGTTGAATCCAAGAGTTCAAGACCCTGAATTCTCTGCTGTTCTCTTATCTTGTGGCAATGTTGTGATCCAAGCCTTTGAACAGCAGACTTACTCAATTAATGAGAAATGGATTGATAGCCGCCATAAATTTTGCTTAAACGTCGCTTTCAAAGGCTCACGCTCATGCTCTCACTGTCGCACTCTTGGCCCTTATCCTTATTTTCTCCGGCCCATTTCAAAAAATTAATAAAAAATGGCTGTTGTGGGCGATAGGGTTGGCCAGTTTAGCGAAGGCTTAGCGCCGAAACCTGCTTGGAAATCCAAACTGGCGCCAAGGCGAATATCGACAAGAGGTTTTGACTTCCCACCGCCATCCTCTCATCAACAACCATCAAAGTCCACCTAGAAATCATTCAAGATGGCCCGCCGCCCAGCGAGATGTTACCGTTACTGCAAGAACAAGGTGCGTTGGCCTCTCCACGTCGCGATGAACCTTCGGAGGCAGAAATGAGTCCTTGATTCCCGGTCGCCACATTGGCTGTCTGAGCATTCACGGAGGATGCGAAGACCTGGGATGCTCGTGGATGTCAATATCTTGAAAGCAGCAAGTACTGACTTCCTCTCGTTCTAGCCGTACCCAAAGTCTCGGTTTAACCGTGGTGTCCCTGACCCCAAGATCCGCATCTTCGATCTTGGCCGAAAGCGTGCGAACGTCGACGAGTTCCCCCTCTGCGTCCACTTGGTCTCCAACGAATATGAGCAACTGAGCTCTGAGGCTCTCGAAGCCGCCCGTATCTGCGCCAACAAGTGAGTCTCCCCTGGATAGTTTGGCGGGTTACATCTGGAAGACGATGAAGCGGTGGAGAGACGTCACAGCAGTCGGATATTCTCAAATTAGTCTACACAGAGACTAATGTCTTGTTCTACAGGTACTTGGTCAAGATCGCCGGAAAGGAAGGTTTCCATCTCCGTGTCCGTGCCCACCCATACCACGTCGTCCGCATCAACAAGATGTTGTCTTGCGCCGGTGCCGATAGACTTCAGACTGGAATGCGTGGTGCTTGGGGTAAGCCCAACGGATCCGTTGCCCGTGTCAACATCGGTCAGATCATCCTGAGTGTCCGAACTCGTGATGCCCGTACGTACCCCCATTTCGATGTCCGTCGATAAATCTTCTCGGCACTAACACAGCAGCAGACCGTGCTACCGCTCTCGAGGCTCTCCGCCGCTCACAATACAAGTTCCCTGGACGCCAAAAGATCATTATCTCCAAGAACTGGGGCTTCACCCCTCTCCGCCGCGAGGAGTACCTCGAGAAGAAGGCTGAGGGTAAGGTCTTGGTTGATGGTGCCTACGTCCAATTCCTGAGCAACCACGGCAAGCTGGCCGACAACATCAAGCGTTTCCCAGCTGCTTTCCAGGAGGCGTAGATGGGGTTGGTTGTTTTATGTGGGATACGGGGCTGAGAAAGGCGTACATTTGCACTGGCTGAATTGCACGATGCCCTCGATGCACGGCATTCAGTTTTCTGATCATCATTGTATGTAAAGGAAATGGCTACGGCTTTCGGCCTTGACTTGATTACATGGACTCTATCGTAATGTGACTTGTGTGGCGTGCAAAGACTCTGGACTCGTGTGGAGACGGTGAATTAGATGAGCAAGACCAAAAGGGGCGGAAGGGTGGGAGTTCCCGGAATGCTGACTGTGCTCGAGTAGTTGCCGCTCCTGAGTTGAAAGTTGATGTACAAGACAAGAATAGATGATGATGATGCTCAGAGAAGGCTTGGATGAGGAGACGCGGCAGAATTATCATCAGATCGAGTCCTGTTCCTCTTCTCTAGTATAGATATCTATCTCTCTCACGAGTCATATTTCCGTCTTGAGTCGAGCAGTGCAGGATCCCGAATCCAGACGCGCCATTCGGGGAGAGCAGCGTGGCGAGGCTGACATAATCCCTCGCATGATGAAGTCAGAATGTCAGATCCCAATATCATGTAGGCGCATACCAAATGCTCCAATGAAGGGCAGACGTATATACCCCTCAAGAATGCGGTTTTTGCAGGGGAGAAAAAGAAAAGAAAGACAATGATAATAATAATAATATCCAGGTCATCCCCGAAGAATAACAAAGCAAAGAGGAGAGGAGAGCGGCGCCAGGATCCGTCCCATCGATAAGTGATAACAGCCGCCGCCCCCGCTCGTCTCCCTTATCACCGACAACGAAGCTCAGCTAAACGTCAAGACAAAGAGAGGGCTTTCGAGCACTTTCAACCCATCATCCGGAGCCTCGTTGCTCGCCCTCCCGACTTCTCTTCTTCCTTTTTTACTTCCTCTCTTACTTAACCCTTTCCCCCTTTCTCCTTTCTGGTCTTCCTATTTCACCCGCTCCCTCGCGTCGTTGACCGACGGCCCCGGCGAGCCAGACTGGTCTGGTTCCTTTGGTCGTGCGACCTGCACCCGTGCGGCCATCCATCATTCCCACGGCCTAAAACCGCCGGATATCAGATCCAAAGCACCGGCTTCTCAACTATAAATAAATCTCCCTCTCGATCTCGCACCGAGCATTACCTCGACGCACAAAGGAACTTCTTCGTTTCCTCTGTCTTCACTTGAGGAGCCGGGCGACCATGGCCTTCCAACATCCCCCCTCGTTCCACCCGCCGCAGTCTCCAGTTGCTGCTCCTGACATGGCACAGGTACAGGCTCAGGCACTGGTACAGGAACTACCACAGGGGCAACCACACGGACGAGGGCAAGCTCAAGAACCACCGGCAGCTTCACAGATACATACCCAAGGGCGAGCACGAGAAGGAACACAGGGGCATGCACTGTCACAATCACAAACACGGGCTCAAATCCAACCTCTACAATCCCAACCCGTTGCTGAGAACGAAGGATGGGTCGTCTTCTCAGACGCAGGCTCGGCCACCGATGGTACATACCTAGCATCCACGGGATGCACGCCCAGGGCGGGCCGCTCACACATCAGCGACTTCGGGAGTGCCCAGTCAGCAGCTAGATCTTACGCATTTGACGAGGAGTCGGAACACGCTGAGGGGGCACTCGACGACGACGAAGATGGAGAGGATGGCGAGTTGGATAGTCTAGACTCGCATCTGCATGCATTCCGCACGGTGCCGAGTGTGTATGGAGCGGCCAGAGAGGCGGAATTGGAGACGAGTGGTGCCACTGTGTTGCCAACCCACGATGGGCTGGGAAGCTTTAGGATCGATGGGATGATGACAGGGGAGGTCGTACAGGACCATCTGTACTCATTTGAAAGATTTAATCCGAGACGGGTGAAGAGGAGACGACAGATGGATGGAGCTGCAGAGGATGAGCAGAGTGAGAGGGCGCTGGGAGTGGAGAGGACTCGGCGGATTGAGGCTTGGAGAATGGAGCAGAGTCGATTGCTCGTGGATGAGATTCAGAGGGAGACGAGACGGAGGCAGAGCATGACCAGTGAGAGGCGGAGTTCGGTTGAGGAGAGGGAGCAGGAGGACGATGCAACTTTGAGTAACGTCGAGGGCCCTGACGCAGACGAGGTCCCAAGTGAGGACAATGAGAGTTTCTGGGATAGGATCACGAAGAAAGTCATACGCGGGCTGCTAGGTGTTGACGACGATCTACTGTCCATTATCCTCGGCGAGAGTCTCCCAGAAGATAAAGACCCTTCCAAGACCCCGACGACAAGTCCGCCGTTCAACACCGCAGATGGTCTCATTGCAAGCAGCCAAGACGACCAATCATCCTGGGAATACCGACTCCTCGAGCGGATAGCCCGTGAGCTCGGGATTCTCGTTAACCAACTGACAGATCATCCAGGAGCTTTCACTACCTATCTTCATACCCAGACTAAGCCTCTCCCCTATGCTGGTCTTCCTGTCATACCGGAAACTGCACGGGATGAACCCCCTCCCTCCCACACTGATCCATTAATACCCGCCTCTTCCCCCTCCGTGGAATTCCAACCCACCCTCCAACACACCACTCAGCCGATCTCCATCCCCCAGGGCAGCACCTCCCTCTCCGAACGCCTCCTCTCACCAGAAGACGCCACACCGCGGGCCACGCATGTGCTCTCACGCGAAGAGTGGGAAGCCGACCTCGACATCAAAATGGTCTTCCGCTACCTCCGCTCCCGCTTCGTCTCCAAATTCGTCTCCCCCCCTCCGCCCTCCGACTTCCACACACATGCCAGCCCTCACCTCGCAACCTCCCACACCGCCGACGCAGCAGCTCGAGCAGCTCGAGTCAGACAGCACCACCCTCTCGTGCGGCCGTATGACCGCGAGCGGGAACGAACGCGAGTGAGCACCTGGCGCGCCACCATCCCCAGCACCGGCGGGGGCATCTCCCGTGAGGGTACGCACCGTCGGCGGAGCAGCTCGAGTTGTGCGAGCGAGAGCCGCATGAGCGCGAGCGCCCTGGGCAAGATGAGCGGTAGCTCGCGGCACTACTGGGATTTCGGCCCCGGCAGTGTGGGCAGTGGCGGGAGCCTGCTCGCCAGCACCGGGGCGATGGGAAGTTGGGGAGAGGTGTGAGATGTATTTGTATAAGAGGGAGGGGCTCTGAGTCTGAGACTCAGACTCCCCATGGATACGGCATCAGGGTTCCTCCATGGATACGGCGTCTAGGTGTGTGGTTGTGATTGTCAGCATCGATCAAAGGCATTTGCAGCATTGCAGGATAGGGCATTCCGACACGAGACGAGACAAGATGAGATGAGATAAGATGAGGTCATATGAGATTCCTGTTTCTGTTTCTGCATATATCACATCTAGCAAGCCCAGCCAGTTCCCGTTCGATTCGCAGCGCTCCTGCTCTTCTCGCATAGTTCATTTAGTTAATCGAATCTCTAGATCCCGGATTGGGTTCTGCACTGTGTAGCGGGGTGGATGGCATAGTTAGCATCTCTTCTCTTCTCTGTAATCGGTGTTCTTTGGGATGTATCTTGTGGTTTTGTTGGGTTGGGTTTGGGATTCATCATCACTCATCATCGTATCTTATATTAGCTACATTACACTATTTTAGCCACTTATTTATTTATATATTTATTTATTGGAACTCACTTGACTCCTTGAGTGCCTGCTTGAGTGCTTAATGAGCTTAGATGGGTGAGTAGATTGTTTTTTGGGGGGGGGGGGGGGGTTTTCTGATAAATCTGATAAATCTGCATTCAAAACAGCACCACCCTTCTCTATCCTACCTTACCTATACACACCTACATACCATAAATCCGCTCTACATTCTCCTGGTTTTAAACATGTTTATTCAATGAATTTATTTATTGATTAGTTATTATGCATTACCCTATGAATTAGAGTTGAGCCCCCAAAGGGGAGGGGGGGGTTCCTGGAAGATATACTGGTATAGAGCACCCTCCTAGGTAGGTGCGGGGAGGCGTGGGGGCTTTTTTGGGGGGGGGGGGATTGCATGGGACAAATAAATACAGGACGTTGCATACCTACCTTATGATATTGGATTTGAGTAGGTACCTAAAGTAGGTAGGTATTGTTGTGATATTCCATTCCCATCTACCCACCCTACCCTAACTTACTCTATTGAATTAGGTACTACGATAGGTATGTCGAACCGACCACACATCTACCTTACCTTACCTTACACAGCAGATAGATCCCTCGGCTGGCTCACTCACGTCCTCAATGACTGTATCTATATCTATATCTATATCTACCCGTCCCCGTGACTTCGAGACAAGGATGTCGAGGATACCTTAGGCGACTAGTAAGGTATGGCATGGCTGTCTACCTACCACGTCCTCTGGCTTGAGGAAATTCGACGGGTCGGTGATCGTGGGCATCTAAACAGCCTGTGGGTGCCAGCCAGACGCAGCGTTCAGGGATGGGATGGGAAGTACTATATATAACACCTCTACTTCCCCGTGCGCGAGACCAGGAGGGCATGCATCTTCCGCATTGACGTCGCCGTGCCTATTCATGCCGGACCCCGAACGCATCGCGGGCAGCTAGCTACTTCATCGACCCGGCGAGCATTCCGGCGGCATCTGGGACGGGCAGCTATGCAATGCTGGGCCTCGGGCCGCTATGGACGAGGTCGCTGGGAGCAAGGGAGCCCGTGGGCGAGGCGGCGGTGGATGCACGGGTGCGCAGGGACGTATTACTTCTCATATTGCACCTCCTATGCTATGTGACGGGCCAGAACCATCTGAGGTGTGTGAAGGTGCGGGAGATACGGCATGGGGAGGGAGAGATCAATCATCAAGCTGTTATGAGGGGTTGTAGAGTGGACATGATGGAGCCATCAGCCTTACCTGCTCCGGCCCCATCGGTGGTTCTCGCCCTCAGATCTGAGATCCGACGCGGCCGGAACCATGGTCGAAGAAGCCGGTCGACGTGATCGAGACCGTGAAGTCTGGAAGAATGGAAGACGTGGTGCGGGTGGGCCGAGAAAGATCGACCTACGGAGAAAAAAAAAGGAGGAAAAGAAGCAAAAAGAACAAGAACAAAAAAAAAGCAAAAAGCATTCTAAGCAAGCCAGTGGGAATTGAGCCCACGGCGGGGGTCGAACCCGCAGCCTTCAGATAGAACTGAAGAGATTCTTAAGTAAGAGTCTGACGCTCTACCGATTGAGCTACGCGGGCTTTGATTGTTTTGCTTGTTTGATGAGGGGGTTTAGGGGAATTGCAGTATTTGATAGATGCTCTTCTCCCCTAAGTAGTGAGAATGAAAGAAGACATTCTAGCGAGGGGTGACCCACTTTATGCACTAAATGAAAAGGTTAAGGTAAGGTACGTAAGCCGTCACGTGAAGTTATTACCACGGAGGGATGTTTATGTTTTAACTTTATTATTATGCAGGGCGGCCCAGCCAATGAAGATGCTTCTGCTCATGCTCCTGCTGTTTGTAAAGGTAAAATCCGTCCATGTCCCGTTCCGACGGAGGATGCGCCGTATAAACTATAAGTGGGTCCCTGCCTGAATCGGGAAGGCGCAACGCCACACTGGCCCGAGCTCTGGGGTCTGGACACCCGCCCAGCCCGGCTAGGCCCAGGGCGGCTAGCTCCGTGTCTTGGCCAGGGGCGGACAGGCGAGGAAAAGCAGGAACACGCGGTTAGTCATCACCCCCCCGTACGCGGACATGAATGGCTCCTTCCATAAATAACTTCCCCCCAACGGCAACGACTTGACGGTCACTTCTCTCTCTTCATCCTCCATCGTCCACGGGTCTCGACTTCTCTTTTTACACGTCGCGTCTCCCACACTCCTTGGCCTCTTCTTCTCTCCGTTCTTCATTCCATTCTTCATTCTCCATTCTTCATCATTCTTCTTCACCACCCCCCATTCAATTCTTCAACTTCAACTTGGGGCGTATTTAATCCAACCAATCTGATCAACAACCACTTCTACTTCTTACTGGCTCTTCGCCGCCCTTGATCTGATCGATCCATCGATCCATCCCCATCCCCATCGGCATCACTTTCCTTGCTCTTGCATCGTTATTCCTTCACACAAGCCGCCAACATGCGTTCGGCTTCTGCTGTCCTCCTGGCCCTCGCCGCCTCGCTCTCCACCACATCCGCCGCTCTCCAGGGCTTCAACTACGGTGCTACCAAGTCAGATGGCTCCTACAACTTCCAGTCCGACTACCAGGCCCTCTTCTCCACCGCCAAGAACCTCGTCGGCACCTCTGGCTTCACCAGTGCGCGTTTGTATACCATGATTGTACGTCTTGACGCGATCCCCCCCTTTTATCGTAAACAAGCATCATCGGTCCTAACTGTCTTCTAGCAAGGTGGAAGCTCCACCAACGAGCCCACATCTGCCATTCCCGCCGCCATTGCGGAAAACACCTCTCTGCTGCTCGGTCTCTGGGCCTCCGGCGGTGAGGGTCCCTTCCAGGCCGAAATCACTGCCCTCAAGTCCGCCATCCAACAATACGGAACCGACTTCACAAAGCTCGTCGTCGGTATCTCGGTTGGCAGTGAGGATCTCTACCGCAGCTCGCCCATGGGTATCGCTGCCAAGTCTGGCTACGGTGCGGAGCCCTCTGACATCGTCCGATACATTGGCCTGGTCCGTGATGCCATCAAAGGCACCCCTCTGAGCGACGCTCCCATCGGTCACGTTGACACCTGGACTGCCTGGGCCAACTCTTCGAACAGTGCTGTCGCGGAGGCTTGTGACTGGGTCGGCATGGATGCCTACCCCTACTTCCAAAGCACCATGTCGAACTCCATCGAGAGCGGTGCTAGCTTGTTCAACGCTGCGCTTCAACAGACCAAGGATGCCACTGCCGGCAAGCCTGTCTGGATTACCGAGACTGGATGGCCCGTCAGCGGCAGCACCCAGAACCTTGGTGTCCCATCCGTCGAGAACGCCAAGAAGTACTGGGACGCCGTCGGTTGCCCCAACTTTGGAAAGATCAACACCTGGTGGTACACTCTCCAGGATGCCGCCCCTGTCACTCCAAACCCCAGCTTCGGCATCGTTGGAAGCACCCTGAGCACCACCCCTCTGTTTGATCTTTCTTGCAACGCTGTGTCTTCCAGCTCTAGCAGCGCCCACTCTTCTACCGCCACCTCTGCTGCCTCAAGCGCTGCCACTGGCGCCGCCCATGCCTCGGTTACATCTGCTGCTGCGTCCAGCGCCGCTACTTCCTTCTCCACCGTTGTCACTGGAAGCCACGCTGCCTCGTCCGGTGCTGCTGTCTCACCTTCCCAAGGTGTTGCGGTCGCCTCCGGCTCTAGCGCCAGCTCAGGTTCCTCTCCCGCGTCCGCTACAGGTACTGCCTCTACTTCCATTAGCTCTTCCATTAGCTCTCCATATTCCATTAGCTCTCCATCTTCGGTCTCTGGAGGCGCCGGGCCCGCTGCTAACGCTTCCGCCATAGAAGCCCCTGCCGGGGCCTCAGCACCAGTCAACGGCTCATACGGTGCTGCAACTGCAACCCCCTCCAGCCCTGGCTCTTCCCCTACTGCCCCCCTCACTATTAGCGCCAATGGAGCTTCTCCCCTCTCGAGATCCTTCGTTCTCGCTATGGGTGCTGTCCTCGCTGCCTTCGCGGCTCTGTAAGTAACACATTAATAATGGCCATGATGGAGCGAGGGGACTTGCCATCATATCAGGAGCATGACGTGGAAAGTACGAGCTTATACAAAGGCATTCTTTTTTCCCTTGGGCCCATGACACCGAGTCATGGAGGAAACGGTAGAGGAGTTACTGCTACTGGTCTGTATTCTATAAGGCAAAAGTAACAATTGTCACTTATACATTCATTCATTCTGATGTTGAGCACACACTAAACTGTCGTTGGTGATCTCCTGTGACGGTAGAAATTAACTTGCTGGGAAACCCACGATCCCCTTGTATCAACTGCAGATTGCCGTACTGTAACATCACATTTGGCGACTCGGTGCGTTATTGTGGGCGCCGATCCCCCAGCTGCCTCCTCAATTCGTACAGGCCCACCCCGCAGGAAGGAATAAACGCCCCACGACGATAAGCCAGCCCTGGTATCTTTATATCGCATCCTTCACAGGCGCTGTGTTGTAGGTACCAACCTCCCTATATGTTGTCCGGTCCAGCGGTCAGTTTCAGCTTCTCTTGATCCTCGGCCTTCTCCAAATTATATATGGAGTGTTGCAAATGAAATACAGTAAATCATGATGTAATCATCCCAGTAAACCCCATTATTTCAGTAAATCTTTGCACAGCCCCGTTTCGGGTTGGCCTCTGCGCCATGATGCCATTGCATGTTTACCGCAAGTTTAACGCCAATAAGAGGGTGTAGATTGATTTACGGTATAACTCGGTAATAGTAACATATTTTAGACGAATCAGGGACTCGGAGAGGTGCGAGCACGGTAAATACGGGCAGCCTTTTCTGCCCAGTACGGTAATAAAATATTACCAGGTGGTCAGCGACCCCCCTTCGCGAAGCGCCTTAGTCCACCACCATTCGTTCACATCCATCTTCACCTTCGCTCTCGACGACGGCCTCTCCTCTCCCTCGTCACGACCTCTCTACACCCCACGATCGCTTCTCGTTCACGACCTCTCTTGCCTGTCCTTTCGTTCCGATCCCCTTCTCCGATGTGCGCCGTGTAACCGTCCGCATATCCGCGAAGAAGCATTCGACGTCCACTCGTTTCATCCGTCTGCCCTCTCCTCCTCTGCCGACTCCCAATCTGATCCAGACAACCTCGCCGAGATGTTTTCCGGCTTCTTCTCACGCGCTGCGGCTGCGCTACTTCTCGGAGGCCATCTTGCGTCGGCTATCGACCTTGATCTCAACTCGCCAGGTATAAACATGCGCCCCGAACTCAGAAGTCCCTTCGATGCTGACGCTCGTGCCCTAGATTCGATCAAGAATGCCGCTGCAACTATCGCCTATGATATGATGACATACTACAAGGGAAATCAGTCCGGAGGGATTCCTGGCGTGCTGCCTGGGCCTCCCCCGAATCCAACCTGGGGATGTGAGTGTCGAGATATCCCCAAACGCCCCGGAGAAGGCTGACAGGCTCCAGACTACTGGTGGGAATCTGGTGCGATGTGGGGAGCACTGATCGACTATTGGCATTACACGGGCGATACTTCATACAACGATGTCATCGAGCAGGGAATCCAGTTCCAGGTTGGTGAACACGACGATATGATGCCTTCGAATTGGTCGCAGTCCATGGGTAACGATGATCAAGCCTTCTGGGGAATGACCGCCATGTTAGCCGCCGAGACGAACTTTCAGAACCCCCCACCGAACCAGCCGTCGTGGCTCTCGTTGGCGCAGGCAGTCTTCAATACCCAGGCCGTCAGACCGGATAACACATGTGGTGGAGGGTGAGTTCTTATAATACCTCGGGCTTCCGCCCTCTGACTAATGTCTGTAGATTGCGTTGGCAAGTCTATCCTTACCTCACTGGTTATGATTACAAGAACTCCATTGCCAATGGCTGCTTCTTCAATATTGGTGCACGTCTCGCCAGGTACACTGGCAACGATAGTTACGCTCAACATGTCGAAGTGATCTGGGATTGGATCAGGAGTGTTGGGTTGATGGACGAGGACTACAGAATTTACGATGGTGCCCATATCGAAACCAACTGCACGGATATCAACAAGGTCCAGTTCTCCTACAATATGGCCGTATGGACCCTGGGCGCTGCAAACATGTACAACTATGTAGGTGGACGCCTGTGCCATGTATCCTGGCTTGACACTCGCTAACAGAAGCTCCATAGACAAATGGCAGTGAAATCTGGAAAGGACGATTGGACGGACTCATCAATTCGACATTGGACACCTTCTTCCCCAATGGCATCGCTTACGAAGTCGCCTGCGAGCCCAAGCTCACCTGCACAACGGATATGTACAGCTTTAAATCCTACCTAACCCGCTGGCTCGCCACAACGACCCAGCTGGCTCCTTACACGTACGATACCATCATGCCTGTGCTCAAGACCTCAGCAGTTGCAGCGGCGAAGCAGTGTTCGGGTGGCGCAAATGGCCGGATGTGTGGACTGAGTTGGTCGAAAGGAACAGATTGGGATGGGACGCAAGGTGTAGGTCAAGAGATGGCCGCCATGTCAGTCATTATCACGAATATGATACCCTTCGTCCATGTCGCGCCCCCGGTCACCAACCAAACAGGTGGAACGAGTGTTGGTAATCCCAACGCCGGCTCTCAGAGCGTAGAGAACCCGGCGGCGATCTCACCTCCGACAACGGGTGCGAAGGCCGGCGCGGGCATCCTCACGACCTTCGTGCTCCTGGGAGTCACGGGCATGTTCGGATGGATGAGCGTCTAATACCGTGGCGTTCTCAACTCCCCACAGCTGTTTTATTTATTACCTTCTCTCTCTGTCGGTGGGGTGTAGGTAGACAAGGGCTTGTCTGAAAATGTGACATGGATTAATTGGGGGTCTTAGGTGGTGGGTAATATTAAAATGGGAAGGGCGGCCGGAGGGGGAATCTCATTTTTATTGTCATGCAGTACTCAAGTCTCGTACGTGGCGTGGCATTGCTACATTGAATCCCATTCGAGATTTGGAGAGGAGTTTCGGGGTTCAGGATGGCGGGTTTGACGAGGCACATGACGATGGACGGTTCACCGAGCGTGTCTGTTCACAAGGAGAGGGCCTCTCATCTGTTTGGGTAGTGAAATATGATTTTTTTTTTTGGTAACCTCGCACGTCCAAGAAACCCGGGATATGAAATATGCGTGCGACCTGGTATGGGTTATTTTACTGGATACTTTGTGAAAATATAAAAAAAAATCCCAAAAAATCCCCATCATGCCCTCCTCTTGCCATGCCCCTGACGCCTCCCTATCTCAGCAAAACTACCTACCTACCTTACAATCCACACCAAGCACCCCTTCCCTTCCTTTTCACAAAAAGGTTCTCCAAAAACACATACACTCAGAAGACTCAGCGGGGGAGGTCAACTACCACGGTCCAAGGACTAGACTGTCTAGACATACCTGAGCTCAAAGAGATACCTCTCAGTCCATATTTTTCGGAATGAGATAATTAATCATGACGGCTGATGATGATGTGTATAATACGCATGGGCCCTGGTGTCGTGAAAAAGAGAGGGATCGGAGATAGTTAGGAGGGAGGGCGTTGAGAGGGGTTGTGGGATTTGTGGTATGTATAACATGAACTCCGAGCGTATGGGTACTCCGGTTATCAGATGTGAAGCATCGCAGGATCTTGGAGAATTGCAAAGAGTGATATTTGTGGCCTTTTGCGACGACGGTGGGGTTGGTGGACTTGGTGTTGGTGCATGACACTCGTGGAACGCATAGGTTTGAGGGAGAATACAGTTCAAAAAAACATAGGAAAAGAGAGAAAGAATGCTGATAAAGAAAGAATAGAATGTCAAGAAATTCCTCGACTGGCTACTACTGACAAGAGTTCTAGGGAGATGTTGGTATGGGAAATGCGGTTGAGGGGAGGCGATAACGATATGTCTAGAATGTAGCACTGCATGTTTCCAATCCAAGATGGGTTGTGCAACACATATCCCGAGGGCAGCAAAGCAGAGCAAGATTCTGTTGGAAGACAACTATATCTTCAACTAATAGCAACGATTGAGAATCAAACGCACATCCGAATCGGGAGGGCGATCACGCGTGGGTGCTGATGTAATCCAAGCGCCACACTTCCTACCGCGCCACTCAAGCCACAGCCTTGTCGCTCGCTCTCGTCACCATCTCCAACTTTCCACCCATTCTTACTACTTTACCCCCCTCCCCGCCTCTCTCACACAACATTACTCTCACTGCCTCACAACACCAACCAACAACAACAAAACACTCATTCACCGCGCAAAACACCCCAACACAACAGCATTCGCTTTTCTCATCTCCCTATTTCCCGCGACCAAAACCGAACAAAAAAAAACCTCCTCTGATTACTTATTATCTTCTTCCTCTCTTCTCACGCTCACGCACACACACCATGGATGACTGGGACAGCGTCACGAAAATTGGAAGCAAGACCCGCGGCGGCGGAGTCGCTCGTGAGACGGTCGTGCGCGGCAAGAGCGCGCTCAACGCCGCCCAAAGAAGCGGCGCTGTCATCGGCACGGAGAAGAAATACGGTGCTGGGAACTCTGTACGTTTTCGTTTTTGCTCCCCCCTCCGAAATTTTGCCCCCCGCCCCTCGCCCTCGCCCCCCCGCGCCTACAAGCAAGCTCCTTACTAACCCGTGATGAAACCCAGGCCTCCAAACCAGGTATCGAAGGTCAGCATCTGACCAAGGTCGACCGATCCGACGATATCGTCAAGCCTAGCACCGTCGGCAAGGAAGTGGGCTCCGTCATCTCGGAGCGGCGGCAGAAGATGGAGCCCAAGATGACCCAGAAGGACCTGGCCACCAAGTGCAACACGACGGCGAGCATCGTCGCTGATTTCGAGAGGGGCACCGCTGCCCCTGACCAGAAGATCCTGGCGAGCATGGAGAGGGTTCTGGGCATCAAGTTGCGGGGGAGCGATATTGGCGCTCCGAAGTTTGGTCCGAAGAAGAAGTAATCGGTCGAGGAGGGATACGTAGTCAAGCGGTTCGGTGGATAGACGGTCAACGCGACCTGGCATAAGACGGGAGGCTGCAAAGCACTCTTCGTGCTTCTTCATGGTTTACAATCAGATAAGTCACACAAAACCAGGGATAGAAAGAAGGACGGTCAAATTGTCAAATTGTCTCAATCCATTCATTGAACTCATCTATCATCGCCCATTTCTCCGTGCACCGAGCATCCAAATCCATCCGTGGGTATCCAGTGACCGTGCGTATAATACAAAAGTTCGTGTATACAAGTACAAGATTCAAGCTGCACGCTTTACGCGTTCCTTGATATCCAACTCAGTTGGCCGAGCATCCCTGTTTACCACAAGAGCCTCGACTTTACCCATCTTGACAATGCGGACCCATTCCGGTGCTATTTCCGAAGCAAGAAGCCTAACACAAGTAGCCCCCTCTTCCTTTGATATCGGCGTCTTAAAAGAATCGCAGAGTCTTCCCAGAACAGTTGGCAGAGTAAACGAGATCCGCTGTTGGCCAATGGAGGTCGAGGTGCTCAGGATGCTCAACACTGCAACAACCTCATCGATCCTTTGCAATGCCGCTTTCCGGGCGATTTCTGCCTTCGATGGTGCCGCCGGAAGAGTGGACTGGTGGAGTTGCTTCGCCCGTAGACGCTCGAGGAGGGTTGGCTTGGTACCGTTGGATGTCTCGACTGGCGATTTCTCCTTGGCGGCCTCTTTCTTGACAGTGATTCCGCTTTTGAGGTAATCTAATCTTCGTTGCCCCTTTGCAAGTAATGGCGACATCTTGACCAATGACGAGCAGGTCGTTATTGGCTCCAATGGCAAGGTCCCGATGAATTCCATTGCCTCCATGCCACTTGCTCTCCTCTCATCCCATGAGGTTTTCAACTCTCGCACAAATATTTCGTTTAATAAAACTTCATTCACAGGGCGGGCCAACCTGCCCGCCTTTCCAGAAGCATTTTTTATCTCAATGCAAATTTTCCCGTGTCCATAATCAGACAGGCCGAGTCTGGATATTCGACGGTCATTCGTATCTTCTGGGATACCCGAGTTCGTAACCCCAAGACTCCTTCGAATGTCTTCCAACGTGACTTGGCGTTTCCCCCAAACTCGAGCAACGTCTGTACAAAGGATCCGCAGATCTGCAGGCGAGTGTGCTCCATTATGCGCATAGTAAAGTGATAGTGCCGTGAGGAATGCTGCGTGTAGATTTATGAGGTCAAGTAATTCGGTTGGAAGGTCATGAGCTGATGCAGGGGTGGGTTTAGGGGGGTCGAGCTTCGCAGGAGGTGGACTTGGAGGGGAGTCGCTGCTGAGAGATGATGATCCTGCAGGAGGCTTCGAGGATACGAGGAGGTGCTCGAAGAGAGTTCTTGCACCGTTTGTGGGGGTGTCGGTGGACGAGCCTGCTTTCAGGAGTGGCCTATGTGGAGTTTGTGGGAATAGCTGGGAACTCTGTGACCGTCGAGGAGGTAACGGCTTGATATCACGGTGCTTGATAATAGCAGAGAGAGGAGTTGAAGCTTGCTCTGCAGTGCTTTCCTCGTCGCTGCTGTCCAACTTCCTCTTCTTCTCAGTCGTAGAGTAAGGGGTAATTGCTATGGTATCATAATCCTTCTTCTCGGTACCAGCTGTCTGAGTGCTGCTTGCCTTCGAAACCCTAGCAAAGGCTTCGATTCCCCGAGACCTGGTGTTAGGGGAAGATGCGTTCTTGGACGTCGCAGTCACCTTGCGCCGTTTAATAGCTGCTGGCATGGTGAAAGTATGCAGGTACAATGGTGTATGAAACTATGTTCAAATCATGCAGAGTAACTGGTGGAAGGTGAGAGCCGGTGGTGGTTCTTGACCATGAGATTTATTTTCATGTTGACGAGGAGACTAGGAGGTTGGGCAACGCGACAAGAGACGCGTCGGATTCACGCGACTCGCGTAGAGTGGTTTTCGCTAAGACAGGCCGCTTCACGTTTTCCTTGTCGGTGTATTTATTCGTTCGTGGCAAACGGCGCGAATAAAAGCTTCCAACACGGACATGACACGCCCATTTCTCGAAGTCTTCCCCAGGGAGATTCGCGACCAGATATACACCTTCGTCCTGGCATCTCCATCGGGCGTTGTCACCCTCTCCCCGTGGACGCTTGAAGTCGCACGCTCCCTGTCTCTTGTCCGGACATGCAAGCAGATCCGCAGAGAGTGCAAGGATATCATCTGGCTGCACAACGGTCTTAAGCTGCGGGAACCTACGCAGCTCACCCACAAGCTCAACGATCTGTGGAAATTTAGGAGCGTCAAATACGTACAGCATCTGAAAATATACCTGGCACTGCTTGACCGAGACGAGCTGGAATGGATGAGCACCGCGTTCCAGGCACTCGCAGGATGGTCGCGGAACGGAAGCCTGCGATCTATTACCCTGACTGCTGTGCGGGACAGGCCTCGCAGCGTCGATGAGTTCCATGAGGAGTTAGATCTGATGATACATGGCGTTCCCGTGGATGGGAGGTTATATCGAGAATCCTCGGCCCGGACTACGATGGTGATTAATACTGGATGGCCACAATTTTCCCACTGGGGCAAACAGATGTGGCTGAGGGAGATGCTGCTAGATCCGAGCCAGACATACGAGTTTCTCAAGAAGATGCATGATACCTTGCGTGGTGAGTTATGGGTTGACGGAGTACTGTGCTTCAAAGACCAGAAACAGGTTGTTCAAGCCTTCAACCTGGATCCAAGAGATGGTGAAGTACAGTTTATTGTGGGAGGGTCGTCCGCCAGATAGCGACTGCGTACATATTAACACAGTATAAGTACTTCCTGTTTTCTCCTTATCTTTTGGTGGATTGAGTTGAATGGTATCCAACTCGGTGTACGAGTGAGTGCCTACCTGGATACGAAACAAGAGTTTCTTATTGCTATATTCTCGGACGTGTCTCGATTTTTCCGCATCTATTTTTTCCATTCAGGTGTGCCAGTCTCTGACCACACACTCCCACAACGGCAGAAGCGGATGCTTTGCTGTGGCACGACTCCACCAGCATCAAAGCGGATCTTTACAAAGCGATTTGAACCTACGTTCTGGAAACCCTGGTGGCATCGTCTATCTATCTCGGTCGAGGCCGCTTCCAAGGTCAGATCTGTGATTTCAGCTCCCAAGTGGAGAGAGATTCAGAAGCGGAGCAAGAGGGGAGTATGCGTGTGACCTGGAGCTGAATCAGAGAAGCAACTTCACTGTACGCGTTGTATGCCATTGCCGAGACCTTCTGATAACTAGGCATTGGACGACCAGGAGGTACCACGATAAGGCAGTGAATGCGGGCTCCTGATTTATCCAATTCATTACAGCAATACGGTGGAAGCGAATCGATATTGACTCACATCAAGAACCTCATCATACAGTCGCGCGGCTGATACGCGCCTGGCCTCTCCATCCGACTCGCGCCTGTCACCTGCCACTTTAACCTCCAGTTCTACTCCTAAACATCCTTGTACCATTTCCACAGTTGAGAGTGGATCGGAATATCGTCATGGCGTCCATTTTGCTGCAAGGTATGCCGCGTGAGATCCGGGATCAGATCTATCTCCACGTCCTTGCCCCTACCGGCGTCATCTACTTCGTACCAGTACCGCCCTTTAGAATCAACGGTCGGTTCAAGGCTGTACCATCCGCGCAGAGCCTGCTGTCTTCGGATCCCACGGAAGCCATCAGCCTCTCTATACTCCGGACGTGCAAGCAGATTTACGAGGAGTGCAAGGACTTGTTCTGGGAACACAACACCGTCCGCCTTAATGATGTCAACAATTTTTTCGGCCACTTCAAAAGATTCCCTTTCGATCTGATACGACACGCGGAAATCTCAATCGAGTTCCATGAGTTGGGAGAATCGAGTAAATGCTTCAGTGCATTTCATGTCCTTTTGTCTTTGGAGTATTTAGGGATGAGAGAAGGTCATTCGAGGAAGATGGAGACCCTCACGCTCAGGCCGACCATCTCTCTCCAAGATATCTTCGAAAATATGCTGAAGAAACGAGATAGTCAAACAATCCTTCCGGGAATCCTCGAGCTTTACCCGATTTCCTTGAGATCCATCCCGAGCTGGAACAGTCTAGGACAGGCAAAGAGGAAAATCTTACTGGACCTAGATCTACGGCATTTGGCATCCATCGATTTCGAGGATCCAGAGAAGGAGATGAAGGTGTATGAGCGGATGGAGAAGGCGATGACGCGTATCAACGCGGAGTTTGGCGGAGAGCTGTGGCAAAAGGACACACTCTGCTATAAGGATGGCACTGAGGTTGCGAAGGTATTTCCAGTAGAGGAATTACGAGCAATGAGACGGGCGGACAAAGAAGCAAAGTTGGCGGAATTGGCAGAGCTGGCGAAGAAGATGGCGGAGACAGGCATACAGGATGCGGAGGAGACACGTGTGCAGGATGGGGAGGAGACAGGTGTTCAGGATGCGGATGGGACAGACATACAGGATGGGGAGGAGGCAGGTGTACAGGATGCGGAGAGCTGAGCTGGATAGGTTCGTTGGAGAACTGACAGACAGGATAAAGAATCTGCGACTATAGCTCGGTCAAGTCTCGTTGCTTCTGACATGTTGCACATACGGGCGTCTTGTAGATATTAGAATAGGTTTTCATTCGAATATGAACCTATCATGCATCGATTCGTGTATCGTGCTCTGATAGTACGGTTTGCGACTGGCGAAGAGACGAGGTGTAAATAGCACGATCTAACTGGCCTGAGATTGCGCTTGGAGGGCACCTTCGTCTAGAATTGGTAAGTTGGGGAGGTGTCATACCCGAATACTTGAGTGTCTCTTGAATGCTTCGTTTAAGTAAAATGGTCCATCCAGTCCTTACCAAGGTAAGGTACCTACCTAGACTGATGACCTAGCAACAAGAATCCAATTGGAGTTCGTTTTACAATGCAAGGCAAGGCTCACAATTAATCTTGGCAAAGCACATCAATGAGAAGTCACGAAATAGTGTCTATCTGGGACACCCGGACCAAAAGAAGAGGCCTAAGCTTGCAGCAAGAATTTGAATCTTAAAGATACATTCATGATGGGTATGGCAGAAGATGCTAGTCTATACAGAGCAGTCCGTCATCTTTCTTCATTTATCTATGCCCTGCGGAAAGATAACCGCTTTGGTAACCTTTCCAGCGGCAACGTCCTCCAGTGCTCTCTGCGCATCGGCCAATTCATATCGATGCGTAACACACTCGACCAAAGGAAAGTGGCGATGGTTGGCCTGGACAACTTTGATGGCACGATAGTAATGTCCAGGGGAAGCGTAGGTGGACCCGATGATAGTGAGGGCATTCTGGACAACTTGGAAAGGGGATACGGCGACCTTACTTGAACCCGCCCATGTACCAACAAGGAGGTACTTTCCACTACGAGCCAATAGATTTATACCCTCTTCGAAAGCCGCAGCATTTCCACTGCACTCGACGACCAAGTTCACACCTCGAGCGCCCACAGCTCTGCTGATATATCCGCGGCGCTGCTCCATGCTGGCGAGTTCCGGGCTTCGCATGTCGATGGGAATCGTTACTCCAAAACCTACGGCCTGCTGGAGACGTGCTTTGTTGCCTTCAATGCACACAATGTGCTCCGCGCCTGCAAGCTTTGACAGCATGATTGCGGCCAATCCTACGGGGCCAGCACCTTGGACAACGACAGTGCAACCGCGGCTGATCCCACCAAGAGCGTCAACCGCCTGAAGCATGGTAGGAAGAGCACAGCCCAGTGCAATGTATGCATCGAGCGGCACTCGTTGGTCGACTCGATAGAAGGAGTTATTTGGCAACAGGGTGGCCACCTCGGTATAGCTTGCCCAAACTTGGGATTGATTTGCAGGCGACCAGAACGTACCGTTGGTACACGCCGTGAAATCCTGCGTTACCGTACAATCGTAACAGGAGTTGCAAGGCCTGATTGGGTTCCAGTATACAATGTCACCAACTGCAATAGGACTGCTGGCATGATCTGTGGTGACACCCTTCCCAAGCTCGATGATTTGCCCAAGGCCCTCGTGTCCGAGGACAACTGGGCCACCCAAGGTCTGGTCTCCCTTCCATAGATGAGGATCCGTACCACAAACACCCGCCCTTAAAACCCTAATATTGATGCAGCCGTCAGCTGGAGGAGGAACATCGCGCTCCCAGATTTGAAGAGGCGTGTTGCTCTCTGTAAGCACTACCGCCTTTGAACGCTGGACGGAAGTCATTGCCGTGCTGAGAGGTTTGAGCGGTCTCTTTCTCTTTCTCCTGCACAAGCCGCACAAGTCACCTCCTGAAATCTCAATTCCCAGTTAAATGGGCCAGAAGGGCGGAGGACAGCATCGCCCAGCCCAGTCTGCCGTTCGACTCTCCCGACGCTGCCTACGGACAGATTCCGGACGAACTGGAGATTCAGTCTGGGGAGGCCGAGGCGGGGGCAGGGGGAAGGCCGACGACACGAGGAAATGGGGGAGCTCAATATGGGGAAAAGGGGGGATCGACGATACGGGGAAAGGGGGAAGGCCGACCATACGCGAAAAGGGGGGAGGCCGACGTCCAAATAAACATCTGCCGATGCGGGCTAGCACATCAACCCCACCATTTTACCCCGCGCTTCTCCACGCCTCCATCTCCAGTGCGCTGGGAATGCCCTACAAACCCTCCGAACGCCTCTTCCAACATGTCCCAACATCACCAATACCATAGTGCCATATCGAATTGGGGAACGCTTACACTCTCTTCTTCCGCTTGTCCGACCATTCTCTTGTCGTCCCCAAGGACTTATATGCATGCCATGTAACCGACTCGAACTGCTCAAAGCAACACCTCCCCAAACCGTTATCAATCTTCGTTGGGAATCCTCTTTTCTATCTGAAAGTATCCAATCTCATACAACCATCGGAAAGCCCAACGCTAGCATGGCGCCCTCAGCAACGGTGGACCATACCAATGGTGGCATCCCTCATCATCCAAAGACTGCTACAAAGCTTAAAGAGCCAAATGGAGTCACTAGCCGATCAAGTGGTGATCCCCTAGTTCTTCCTCCCGGAACCAGCTCTGAGCAGTTTGCGGATTTCATCAGCCGTGCCAAGGCCATCTGTGGTGCCGAGAACGTTTTCATCGTCGAGACCTCGGATCAGTTGATTGATGGCACCTACAAGGAGCCCAACAAAACGCATGATATGCATGCTGTTTTGGACCGATCCTATTTTGTCTGCTCAGCGACCATCTCCCCTCGAAACGTGCCCGAGGTACAAGAAATGATGCGTCTTTGCAATGAGTTTGATATCCCCGTCTGGCCGTTCTCGATTGGAAGAAACACTGGCTATGGAGGGGCTGCACCTCGAGTACCAGGTAGCATTTGCCTAGAATTGGGGAAGAACATGAATCGTATCCTGGAGGTCAACACAGAAGATGCTTATGCATTGGTCGAACCTGGTGTGACATATTTCGACCTGCATGAGTATCTGGAAAAGCATAATCTGAGGGAGAAAGTCTGGATAGATGTGAGTACTTCATGATTCCTAAATTCAACTACTAATAGCCTTCTAGGTTCCTGATTTGGGAGGTGGCTCTATAATTGGAAACACCATCGAGAGAGGTGTTGGTTATACCCCATATGGAGGTAAGAAGCCCTTCTTTCTGAATGGCTTCAAGTCATGTGTTGACTGGCTCATAGATCATTTCATGATGCACTGCGGTATGGAAGTCGTACTTCCAAATGGCGAACTCATCCGTACGGGCATGGGAGCCTTACCCGACAAAACATCTGGCCACAGAGACGGCTTAAGGCCTGATGAACAACCCGGTAACAAGGCCTGGCACCTGTTTAATTATGGTTTCGGTCCCTACAACGATGGCATATTCACTCAGAGCAACCTTGGGATTGTCGTCAAGATGGGAATTTGGGTAACTACCTATGAACAACACACTGGTTAAGCTACCACTAAAACTCCCTAGTTAATGCCAAACCCCGGCGGCTACCAAGCCTATATGATCACGTTCCCAAGGGATGAGGACCTCCACCAAGTAATGGATATTATACGTCCGCTCCGCATAGTCAGTGGCAGTTTGATATCTTGATTGACTCAGTAGCTGACAGATTCTGGTTTAGCAAATGGTTCTACAGAATGTACCGACTTTGCGGTCTATTTTAATGGACGCTGCAGTACACGGAAATAAGAAAAGTTTCAGCAATTCCGATAAACCACTGACCGATGCTGAGTTGGACGAAATTGCGAAGAAGCTTGACCTTGGCCGCTGGAACTTTTACGGCGCTCTTTACGTAAGTTCAGAATTCCTGACTCGTTGTCGGTCGAGTGCTCACAATCATTTCTAGGGGCCAGAGCCAATTCGTGAAGCTCTGTGGAGCATCATTAAGAAAGCCTTCTCTGCAGTCCCAGGGGCAAAATTCTACTTCCCAGAGGACCGACACGAGGAATACTCTGTCCTTCGTACCAGAGCCTTGACGCTTCAGGGTATACCTACTTTTGATGAACTTAGATGGGTTGATTGGCTTCCAAACGGTGCTCATCTCTTCTTCTCGCCAATTGCAAAGATATCCGGCGACGACGCAACTTTACAATATCAAGTGACAAAGAAGCGGTGCGATGAAGCTGGGTTGGATTTTATTGGAGATTTCGTCGTTGGAATGAGAGAAATGCGTGAGTCTATTCCCAATTTCGTATTATATATCCCCAGACCGTGGCTTCCTTAGAAGGCAGAGATATGCCTTCCAAGTTCTATTCGACTAGTGCCCTCTCAATGCATCAAACAAGATCCTCGGGCCCTAGAGACACCAACCCTTAGGTAACTCTCACTGACACTTTTAACAGACCACATCGTCTGTATAGTCTTCGATCGCGAAGACCCAGAATCCAAGAAGAAGGCCCATTGGCTTATTCGGACGTTGATTGATGACTGTGCGGCATATGGATGGGGCGAGTACCGTACTCACCTTGCAGTCATGGACCAAATCGCAGGAACCTACAACTTCAATGACAACGCCCAGATGAAACTTAATGAGCAGATCAAGAATGCGCTTGATCCAAAGGGAGTTTTAGCGCCTGGCAAGAATGGTGTCTGGCCTAGCACCTACAACAAAAAGGCTTGGGCAATTCCCACGGATTAGACAGAGACAATGCCGACTGTTGTAGAAGCAACTTAGAAATCACATTGCTTCTGACTAGTCAGCGGTACTCTCCAAAAAATAGATGTAACTGCAGAGAAATGCAACCACCTTCTACTACTTACCACCTACTACATAAGTCATTCCAGTACCCGAGAATTGGTTATGGGGTCCTGGGTTTCTGATGTTGATGTACCCACCCCCACCTAGCCCCACACCCCGCCTCAGGGTATATCTATAAATAATCCACCTACCCATCCCTGGACCGTACCTTGTCCATTGGTTGAGCGGCTGTGGCCGTGCGGGGTGGCTGCCTTATGGCTTCCATGAGTCCCATCCTTCATCCATCCATCCTGTACACTTCCCACACATCTTATTGAACGATTATTCAACATTCTACTCCATCATTCAACACCTCAAAACTTGCTCTTCTCTGCTCTGTACCCTCTACCCTGTTTATCTCATCTTCCAACCACGCAGAAATGTTCTGGAACTTCTGATCTTCAAACTCCCCCAAGCTTGATATCCCCATTTGTTTTGAAACTAAACGCAAGCTATCTGTACGCTTTAACAGACACATAACACCTCTAATTATACCGGGCAGATGAGGTTCGCGAAGGTTTTCGCAAGGTTATCAAACTTGAAGAGCCCGCCAGCGAGATATTGGCCAAGAATGCCGTGAAAGAAGGAGATGTAGTGGGTTATATAATCTTGCGAGTTGGATATGCATCTACCTACTAATAAAGTCTCCAGTAAGTCTGGACAGAGTCATTATTTACTGCTTTTCTGACAACTGCTTTCCCTTCGAATTTGGCACCCGCTGTTGAATACTGCGCCGATCCTGTCTTGAAAGATGATCTATCATGGCGCATAGCCATTTCCGCCAGGATCGGAATACCTACGGGTTTGGACCTGGAAGACTTTTGAGCTTGCCTTGGTGACGATGTCAAGAGAAGAGATGCGAGTACTTTCGGGAGACCACTGCTCCTGGCGAGAATTCGAAGATAAATATACCAAATCAACGCACTGACTGTGACCGACGCCGGTTGATGTGGGTAAAAGTCTAATATATAAAGCCCCAAGAATAGGTTCCAAAGTCTTACTCCTGTTCAGGGCGATGCTGACCCCGACGATTCAGAGCTTGATGACAATGACCTGGACGATCGCAGTAAAGACCTTCTAGATTGTTTGACCCTGACTGTCTCCTATAGCTCTCCAAAACTTGCCAACGGTAGCCCTAAGCTCAGTTATGGGCGCCATACGCTTTATTCTCATGCTGAAAGACTCCCAAGCTCCTGCTCTACCAACCTAGACGACAAGTACCATAGGTGGTGGAATGAACGCGAAGTTGACATCAATGTTCTTCCAATCAGCTCCGGTACATAAGTGGTCTCAAGTCGAGACGGCTGACTACAACTATGCAGACTATTCGTATGTTCAGGACACAGATGGATTCTCAACCGGAGAAATCAGCTTAGTCCTGGACGAAGCCTCTCGTATGGCAACATTTACTCATGGAGGTTTGAAACGACGGATTCAACTAGACAGACGTGTAGAAGTATGGGAACTTCGCCAAATACCTCACTTGAACGAGTACGAGTACGGACCCCGACTAAGGGTCTGAAACCCGGGTGGTATATGTAGGTCTCGAACTGCGCGAAGAGAAGTCACATGATCAAGACTTCTCCTTTTCTTCTCCTTTTCTGTTTTCTCGTGTAGCTTTGTAGTTTATTTCGTAAAAAAAGGACACTTCGTCAAAAGGACAGTAATCGCAAGACCCATGCCGCGCGTAGCCCCTGACTACTGCTGGGCGTGCCTGGCGACCTGATTTGCTGGGGACCGCTTCCAGACTCCACACGTGCAATTTCTTTTCGCCTGGTACAGAATACGGCATACGACATACGGAATACGGGATACGGGCTACGGGGCCAACGTGAACTTGGCACGAAAACGGATCCCACCTCACTCACCATGAACTGTGCTGGATGCGCTCGATGCGCCATGTTACTTTGATCTGACCCCTTGACCCTCTTTTGGCGCCATATACTCTCCTTCTTTCACTCGTCCTTTATATGCTGTTTTTAGTCAATTGAATCGCTCATTACTTACTTTGAACTCGCGTCATCGATACGGTCGAATATGTCGACACGGTATTCGTTGCGCCAGACTCCCAAGTAAACACCTCCCTCACCCCCTGCTCTTCCCTCGTATCTTTATAGCTGAATAATTGTCCAGGAAAACAGAGCGTGCTGGCTACGTGGAGACCCCACGCCCCCGTCGGCCGAACCGTCGCAAGTCCCAATTCCCTGAAGAGGAGGGAGACGACTCGTCCTCCCAGACCGACAACTCAACCACCAGAGTCGCGTCAACTCGAGTCTCAGAGAAGAAAGCCGTCGTCACTGAGACAATGACGAAGACGAATGGAAGCGTCAGCAATGGCTCAACGACCAAGGCCGCAAATGGCCACGCGGGGAAGAAGCTCGACGCAGAAAAGGGGGACATCATCGATGGCTGGGCAGTCGGCAAGGATCCCAAGATCGATTACTCTGGGCATTTCGACTTTGGTGGATCTTTTGGTGTCAGTGCCATGATGATTGGGTTCCCAACGCTGATGTACTACATGTGGATTGGTGCAACCTTCTACGATGGAAAGTTCCCAACTCCAGCCCCGGACCAGACGTTCGTCGATTTTGTCAAGCATATGGCGGATATTGTGCGTGAACACGCCTTCCCATCTCTGCGAGCTTGGAAGATATACTGGGTCTTTTTCATCTTTGAAGCAGCGTGTTATTGCCTGCTTCCTGGGGTGGAGACTTATGGCAAGCCTCTTGCCCATGAAGGAGGCAAGCAGCTTAAATACTACTGCTCCGGAGTCTGGTCTTTCTACACCACCATACTGGTCGCTGCCGTGCTTCACTATACTCGTCTGTTCCCACTCTACACAATTATTGATGAGTTCGGCCCGCTCTTGTCTGTGGCAATCATCTCTGGGTTCTTGGTTGCAATCGTTGCCTATTTTTCTGCCATTATCCGCGGGGCGCAACACAGAATGACGGGGTATCCCATTTATGATTTCTTTATGGGTGCTGAGTTGAACCCGAGGATGTTCGGTATTCTGGATTTCAAAATGTTTTTCGAAGTCCGCCTCCCATGGTTTATCCTACTCGGCATCTCGTGCGCTACCGCTGCTCGACAGTACGAGGACTATGGCTACGTCTCTCTTGAAGTAGGCTTTTTGATCATGGCACATTTCTTGTATGCAAATGCATGTGCCAAAGGCGAAGAGTGCATCACGACTACATGGTAACTTTACTTCTCCCCATTGCCAACTCCTGCTGACGGCTCCAGGGACATGTATTACGAGAAATGGGGTTTCATGTTGATTTTCTGGAACCTGGCAGGCGTTCCCCTTAGCTACTGCCATTGCACCCTTTTCCTTGCCAACCACCCCCCGTCAGCCTACCAATGGAACCCCTATCTAATGGGCGTGCTTTTCGTAACATACCTTTTTGTATACTGGGTCTGGGATACGACCAACTCTCAAAAGAACCGCTTCCGAGCTCAAGAGCGCGGCTTGCTTATTGAACGGAAGACTTTTCCTCAACTCCCATGGCAGACCGTCAAAAACCCTCGCATCATCAAGACCAAGACTGGAGACTCGATTCTTGCTGACGGATGGTATGGATATGCCAGGAAGATACATTACACCTGTGATTTCTTCTTTGCGAACACCTGGGGTCTGGTCACTGGGTTCAGCAGCCCATTCCCATGGTTCTACCCGGTCTTCTTTACTTGCATGATTATTCACCGTGCATTTAGGGACATCCAACGGTGTAAAGCGAAGTATGGGAAGAGTTGGGAGGAGTATGAGAAATTGGTGCCATATTTGTTCATCCCGGTAAGTCTACAGTCTGTCACTTCGACCCATTGTTGTCACTAATGTTGGTCAAGTATGTTTTTTAAGGAGAGAACAAAGTTGATGTGACGACAGCCTGGCCCTTGTGGTCTTACGGGGATTCATGCGGAGTAAGTATACGTGCTTCTAGCATATGAGACGTTGACAGGAAAGTTGTGGACTGGTGTCTCAAAGTCGGCTCTCCGCCGGCACATCAGTGCCTGAGTGGACTTATGCTTGTACATTATTGCCATATTATACGTATCCTTAATACAGTCTTGATGCTTGATGGGTTATAGCTCTCCAAGAAAGTCGGGCGTGATCTGACCAAGAGCCGGAATAAGGATTTGGATATGACAGGAGACGAAACCGAAGATTAGCTGCTGGAGATAGTTGCCAAGGCTGTTCAGGGCTATGGTTCCGGCCAACTTCGAGTCTCATAGATAGGGAGGGCGTTGTATCAAAAAGGTTTAAGATTAAAGACAGAACACCCTCTTCAATGCGTAGATTGTCTCTCGGAGGTCGCCTTATGCATTCAGCCTCTCCCCCTCAGCCTTGCGGAGGGGCGGACTAGCTCGAGTGTTTAAGCTTCCCCCGCAGGAGGTTTGCCTCTCAGCCTCGACCCAGGAATGGGCAGAAATGACCTTCAAGATGCAGACAGGCTCTTTCAAGATCAGATACAGACTGTCTTTACCTCTGCGTCTCTCTCGCTGTGAGTTTTATGCGTAGTTGTGTCTTTTGAGCGCGGGACAGACTGGCGAATCAAGTGCTAGTACGGGTCCAACACCAGGCATCTCAGAGAAGGCGGCGGAAATCGAAAAACCCACGGTTGTCAACTCATCCAAAAGTCACTTCTTTGCACACATCCCACCAACAGCGCTCTCTCTCGACCCATTGTAAATCTTTCCCCTCCTCTCTCTCTCCTACCCCCCGACTCTGCGCCGACAAACATGTCTACCGCGGTGATCAACGCCGACGAGGAGCAGCTAGAGCCCACGCTCCAATCCATCCTCGACCAGAAGACCCTCCGCTGGATCTTCGTCGGTGGGAAGGGAGGAGTCGGGAAGACCACCACCTCCTGCTCGCTGGCCATCCAACTGGCCAAGGTGCGCCGCTCCGTGCTCCTCATCTCCACCGATCCCGCGCACAACCTCTCGGACGCTTTTTCACAGAAATTTGGAAAGGAGGCCCGGCTTATCAATGGCTTCACCAACCTGAGCGCCATGGAGATCGATCCCAACGGCAGCATCCAAGAGCTTCTGGGCCAGGCCGATGAGGGGGAGGCTCCCACTTCTGGTATGGGTGGCATGATGCAGGATCTAGCATTCGCTGTGAGTCTCTTGTCAGCCTTCCCGCAACATGGAACGTGTGTGCTAACAGAGTCGGCCTGCAGATTCCCGGTATCGACGAGGCCATGTCCTTTGCCGAGGTGCTCAAACAAGTCAAATCCATGTCCTACGAAACCATCATCTTCGACACAGCGCCGACCGGACACACGCTCCGCTTCCTGCAGTTCCCCTCGGTCCTCGAGAAGGCCCTTGCTAAAGTCTCGCAGCTCTCGTCACAGTTCGGCCCCATGCTGAACGGCCTCCTTGGCACCAACGGCTCCCTCCCCAATGGTGCGAACTTGCCTGAGATGATGGAGAAGCTGGAAGGGCTCCGCGAGACCATCTCCGAGGTTAACACACAGTTCAAGGACGAGAACCTCACCACGTTCGTCTGTGTCTGCATACCCGAGTTCCTGTCGCTCTACGAGACGGAACGCATGATTCAGGAGCTTGCTAGCTATGGCATCGACACGCATTGTATTGTGGTTAATCAACTGCTGTTTCCGAAGAAGGGGAGCGATTGCGAACAGTGCAATGCCAGGAGGAAGATGCAAAAGAAATACTTGGAGCAGATCGAGGAACTGTATGACGAGTTTAATGTTGTCAAGATGCCGCTACTGGTGGAGGAAGTTAGGGGCAAGGAGAGGTTGGAGAAGTTCAGTGAGATGCTGGTTAAGCCATATGTTCCACCGGCTGGGGGGTTATAGAAATAGACAGTGTCTGTAGAGTATGAATCGATTCGATACCCGGTTATTGTCTTTTGCCATGCGCAGTATATCATACAGTGTTCCCCTTGATTCAGAATCGAATCCACCTTTACACATCCATCCTCGAATGAAAACCCATTCAAATATCTACAAGACGCCCGTATGTGCAACATGACTGAAGCAACGGGACGTGACCGAGTTATCCCAGAGAAGAAGAAGAAGAAGAAGAAGAAGAAGCAGCAGCAGCAGAAAACCGTACAAGAAGTCTAAAAAAAGACATCCTAGATTTTAAAACAACGCCTAACCTTTGCCATGCTGCTCCTATACAACTACACCAAATTGAGTAGCCATGCGATTAAACAGCTCGAATCCCATCCTCTCAGCAGCCTTTGGACCTTGAAGAATACTACCGATCATGTCAGAACCAGGCGAGAAATCATGCTCGAAAGTAGGTAGGCTCGCCAGTACCCCTCATGTTAATAAGAACCGCTTGTAGGAAATGCCACCGGAAAAGCTCATTTGGTGGTCCTTTGAGGATCATCAAGAAATTATTGATCGAGATGTTTTCTAGTAGTATTTTTTACTGTTAAAGCTAAAGAGTATCATCTGCTACTTCTCCTGTTATGATGCATCGTCCATCTCGCAAACGTACAGCTTTTCGAAACGCCTGCACACGAGGACCTGTAGTTATTTGATGCCGAAATTGTACGGACTATTGCTGTCTCGTTATTGACGTCGAATAGGCCTGCTTATTACTTAATTGTGGAAAAGAGCTAGTTGATAAGTATTTACAAGGAGAATCAATGTGCAGAAAGGTCACAGGCACAGTTTAAAGATTAAAGATGCTTCGTGACGATAACGGATAAGATAAGGTAGGAGAGTTAATCGTTTAAGGCAGTTTAGCGTGAGCCGAGGGTCCAAGCGCGTCAGCAAGAGCCGCAGGTACGCGACTCCCGGGTTACGCGTGTTCTCACGACGTCGACAGTGATGGACTGGCTGCGCGCCATACGGTAATGTTGGAGAGTTTGCAGTACGATAGGCAGGCGCTGTTGGAGCAGCTGGAAGGGGTCACGGCAATCTTCGATCGAATTGGGAAGAATGTGGAAGCTGGTAGGAATGGAGAACGGATTATTGAACATATACTGATCCTAAAACCCGGTAGAACTCGACCAGCAAAACCGCGTCCTCGTCTCGCGAGATGAGCTCCAAACTCTACGTGACAAGGCTGCCAAAACCGACGGTCTGGAGAAAGAGCTGTTGACTCTCCAACAGCTGCAGCGGGCGCAAGATGCCAAATTGGACGATGTTCGAGTAGCCCAAGAGAAGAATGCGCAAAATGAGCGATTGGCTCAGGACAATGCACGCCTTGCTGAACAGCTGGAGGAATATAAGAGTGCTAGCTCACGGGTTTCTGAGTTGGAAAAAGAGAACGAGCGGCTGGCAGCGAGTCTTCAGCAGGCCTTGTTACTGCCGAAGGATATACGGGATACAGGTGGTCTCAATGAAGGAGGTAAAGATGCAAGATCAATTGCGAATGATCCTTCTCCAGCTACACGGCAGATTGACTACGACGATTCAAAGGCCGTCAAAAGTAAGCCTTACCGCACTTTGGTAACCAGATACAACATCCTGTACGAGAACTGGAACGATATCAAAGCTGCCAGGAAAAGGCTCGAGAGCGAGGTTAGGAGGCTCAAGGAGAAAGATAAACAGTACCAACAGTTCTGCGATAGTCAAGGCAAGAAAATCGACAAGAAACGGGATAGAATACGAAGGCTAGAAGAAGAGCTTGGGTCTCTGAAGGCGCAAATGCAAAGTTCTGGACAACCCAATATCAGTAAAACAGCACCGAGAAGTTCTGTTCAAGCTTTTGATAGCCATAACCAGCATCGACTAGATCCCAAAGGCTTGCAGGAAGTTGCTAGGGCTCTCAACTCCGCGCCGCTCGCGCCTATACACTACCGAGGCAAAGTCATAACCATTGATGACATTGTGAGGGTTCTCGAAGTTTTCAATAATAAGGCTGAAGTTTCCCATCGAATTGAGGTGCCGGCAAGCAGCCTGTCTGGAGAATTGCGATCTCAAAGCGCTCCTCTTCCAGGCCCAGATACTAGCAGCCGAGAGCAGGCGACACGATCGAACAAGTCCGCAGGCCCAGAATGCGAATCCAACAAACTTCCAGTGCTATTTAGCGGTGAAATTGATGGGAATGGCCGCGTCGCGGACACCGAGTTCGAGTGTATTGAACCTCACCACTCCAGCTCGACTCAGGACTGTTCAAATCCGAACTCCCCCAGCAAAGATGATGACCAAGATCCGAAGATCAAGAAGGAGCCTTCAATTGATACCCGACTTTCACCAGACACCCCTATGGTCATATCGGCCCGCCGTGCCAATAAGAGGAAAGACCGTAATGAGCCAGAGACTGTTTCCAAAATAAAGATTGAAACAATATCGAGTAGTCCTATCGGTCTCGCTGCTTTTCATGGTTTGGATCAGAGTGAGAGCATTGATCTCGATGATATTGGTGACAAGCAAATCACACCCAGGAAGCAGCGACAATCAATAGGCCGCATGAGTGGAGCCAGACCTTATGGTGCATACTCCGCGCGACAAGATGGAAACGATAACCAGGACCACGACGACCTCAGTGATATTATAGAGGGTGAGCAGGTATTCCAGGAGACACCAGTTCCCAGAGCTAGACACCCAGTCAATTCTGCTCTGCGACCTTTGAGTGCCAACAAACAAATCATGCCTAGGACATCGGAGAACCAAGCGCCAAAGCGGCGCCGGCTTACCAGTAATAAGGCTGTCGAGGAACTGGCTGAGGATGGTGAAAATCTACGGCCTATAGAGAAGACCTCTCGCAAAAGGGACACAGCTTCCTCTGCCGAAAGATTGGGCGATTTACTTGAGAAGCCAACGCCACCGAAACATGCCATCAGCCAAGCTAGACGTTCTGTTCTGACCAAATCTCCACTGTGCCCTTCTAACGCTCCATCTACGCTGAATCCAACATTGGATCCGGCTCGTCGTACTGGCACTCCTGATAGAGTTTCCACTCCATCTGGGCCATCTTTTAAGGGGCCACTCAGAGACTTCATGGAACCCTCAACACCAGCATCTAGGGACTCGGCTTATGTATCATTACCACAATCTAGAGAAGATATTTCGAATCATTACGAAGGCCGTTCAAAAGCAATTCTGTTTAAGGGTCTATCAAGAGTATCTGCCGAACTGTCAAGACCGCCCACGAGGAGCTCAGTGGGAGCCACCGACGTACCCAGATCACTACGGTCATTGGAAACCCCAAATGACCAATCAGCAATTCCCTCAAAACCCTCAACAACGAAAGAGAGGTCATCTCGCGCAAGAGGAGAACAACATAATTTGGATTTGGCTGACTACTCCGAGAATGAACCACTTCGGGCTCGGCCATTGGAAAAGTTAAGCCTTCAGGATTTCAAGATCAACCCAAATTATAATCACGGTTATAACTACGCCTTCGCAGATGTTGTTCGCAATCAAGATGCGCGTCGATGTTTACAGGGCTGCACGAAGCCGGAATGCTGTGGTAACAAGTTTCGTGCCCTGGCCGCAGCGGCACGGGATCCTAATAAACCTCTGACTGCTTCGCAGGAAGAGGATGACGCTCGCCTGCTCGAAGAGTTCATGGGCGACAATGCATACAAGCTCCGCAACATGACGAAAGCTGAAAGAGATGAGACTCTGCTGCAAGCGAGAACCAGGGAGCTCGCGAATAAGCATGGCAGACATAGACATGCGTATGAAAGGAGACGGAGCCCACCAGGATTTTGGAGAGTGGAATTCCCCACCACGCAGGAAGAGATAGAGGATCGTGAGAAGAGTAAGCAACTGGAGCGGGATCTAGTTGCTCAGAGGTACGAGGAAGCGATGAGACCTGGCGGTGCCTATATCTTTAGAGACGAGTGAAGAGTGTGAAAATTGCTTAACGTTATTGTTATTGGCGCATTCAGACAGGCATGACTACGGGCGTAGCATTGCGTGGAGCTTATGATATTCAGCAAGGTGTCTAGGAAAATGGAGGGAGTTGCTCTGCTTTGCACAAGATGTACATGAGATCACACGCACATGGGCATGAATATCTTGCGGGCCAACTTGGTTAGATAAGGCCATTGCTCACGACTTGCCGGACATAGGGATACTTGTAGAGGAATGTGAAACTTTTGATAATTCAACACCGCCAATAGAAGGAAGGGTCTTTTGAGGCTTTGAGGCTTTGAAACTTTGAGACTTTGAGGCGTTGAGGCTTTCACGGGCCTATTTTTATCCTGTGGCTTGGCTGACCGAGTTTCGCGCTAAAATGGCAGTGCGGCATGATCGCAACGACGACAACTTTAACTCATTGAACAACACCAGCAGCGAGTCAGAAAACCGTCCGGATAGAGCCGGTCCATGACCTCGAAAGCATCTTCACGATGGCAGACACAGCATTGCCCATTGAACATGAAGACTCCATCTCGTCGCAGGATCCCCGCAATCAGCAGCCGAAGAAGGAAAAGAGCAGAAGACCAGCAAGTGAGAGAGCCCCCGGACGATGAGCAGGAGAGAAAGTGAGGGCAACGAGGCTGACTTTTGGACTCTTCTACCAGATACTGCTTTCCGTCAACAGCGACTGAAAGCATGGCAGTAAGTTGGGCGATATCCGACACCCCCGCGCAACCCGAGCTGACAAGAGCACCACAGACCGATTCTGACGCCCAAGACCGTCCTTCCATTATTCTTCGCGATCGCCATCATATTCGCACCACTCGGGGGTTTGTTGTTATACGCCAGTTCTCAGGTCAGTGGCTCAACAGGTCTAGATGGCTGGGGAGTGCTCTTTGGTTCGGTGCTGACGACGACACGAAACAGGTGCAGGAGATCATACTGGATTACTCAAGATGTCATCTCGATGCGCCTGACTACCCAGAGACGGCGCCGATGCCCTCGGATCTCGTTACGATGCACTTTAAGACGAACTCAAGCAATACAGATAGACCAAGTGCTGCAACATGGACCAAAAGACCCATCAATGCCACCTATGGCAACGGCTCCGTCATCCACGCGGTCGTGCCCACGACCCAATGCACCCTTACCTTTACCATTCCAAATGCATTGAATCCGCCAGTTCTGTTCTACTATCGCCTGACACACTTTTACCAGAACCACCGCAGATACGCCAAGTCTTTCGACGTCGATCAGTTGTCAGGGAAAGCTGTCTCGGCGAGCACAATCCACAGCAGTGACTGCACACCCCTTACTACTACCCAAGTCGGCAACGTCAGCAAGCCCTACTACCCCTGCGGTGTGGCGGCTAACTCTGTCTTCAACGACACTTTCTCTTCCCCTGTCCTTTTGAACGTGCCAGGCCAACAAGTTGACAACCAAACCTACTACATGAGGAACAGCTCTGGGATCGCATGGGAGAGTGACAAAGCACTGTACGGTCAATCAGCGTACAACTGGGCAGATGTCGCTGTGCCTCCGAACTGGGTCTTGAGATATCCGAATAACTATAGCGATGATTATCATCCTGACCTGGTCAATGACGAGCAATTCCAGGTCTGGATGCGGTTGGCTGGTTTACCCACTTTCAGTAAACTGGCACAGAGAAACGATACTGCGGTTATGCAGGCAGGCACTTACAGTGTTGATATTAATCACCGTACGTCCCTTTCCCCTTTCCTCGCCCAGGCAGTCAGCCATTCCTTCACGATACCTAACACAAAACAGATTTCAATGTCACCGAATATGGCGGCACAAAATCCATCATTATTAGCACCCGCACTGTTGTGGGCGGCAAGAATCCTTTCCTCGGAATCGCCTACGTAGTCGTAGCAGCAATCTGCGTCGTGCTTGGAACCCTCTTCACCGTCACCCATCTCATCAGGCCCAGGAAATTAGGCGACCACAATTACTTGAGTTGGAACAATGTGGGACCTACCACTGGAATGACGACTGGACGCGATGGTGTATTGGTCGGGGAGGGACTACAGTGATTATAGACCTAGGTGGGGTATAGAAGTGGACGTACCGGGGGGGGAAAAGAAATAGGGGTGGGTTGGGGATGTCGAATGTACAGTAACGTTTTCCTTTCCCTCTTGCGTGCTTTATAAATTTCTTTTCTTTATGTTGGGAAATAGGCGGTCCGGCGTCTTCTTTTTGTTTTTTTAGCCCGGCTGGTTACGTGTGCTTCGAGGTCAGATATGCACGCATGAAAGTTTCCAAGGGCATGCATGGGTTTGATTTCTAGTATATAACGAAATGAGAGAGGTACCTACGTCAAAAATTGTCAAGGCCAAGAAGAAGAGATAGATAAAAGGCTGTGATGCATGAATAGACATTTGTATTTTTTATTCCCGTTAACTATCGTACTGCAATGCTATGCCTTCCATAAAGCAGGAGATCGATCGCCCACTTCAAAAGAAGAGCGCACTGTAGGACCAGCAATTCTGTTTTCGCTAAACCTAACGCCAGGACCCCAACGAAAGAGCTGCGTAACCGCGAGTCGAAGACTGATTTATTAGCAAGCCTACCCGCGTGTGGCAATTTCCCCCCATGATCCTAAGATAACGAGCAAGTACCAGCTGTATTGTATTATAAGTCACTTAGTGCTTTCGTCGTTTCTTCGGACCATCTTCATCTTCCAGTCCACTCTCCCTGTCCTTCCGCTTCGCTTTCTTCTCCAGCTCATCCCAGTCCTCTCCCTCACTCGCATCCTCTTCGTCACTGCCATCCTCACTAGCCTCTGCACTAGCATTGCTATCAAAATCACTGTCATCCTCACTCGACTCGTCTGAAGCTGCGAGTTCACTATCTGACATTTCGAAGGCGGATTCTTCAGACTCCTGGTCCTCGTCTTCGTCATCTGTCTCCGTGGCCAAGAAAGACCAACCGCCATCAGCAAAGAACTGATGAGTGTCCGCAGTGACGGTCTTCATGATAGTGGGCCAGTTCAAGTTGAGTGGACCCTCACTGAAAGGAATATTGACCGAGTCGAGCCATTCTTTGACATTCTCGAGAGATTCGACAGGGATCGTATTGATATGGTATGGAGGTCGATGGAAATCCTTGAAAACGAAGACTAAATCGAAATTCTTCAGACCGAATTGTACACGTTCAAGGTGTGCGATTTCAATATCATCGAGAGTGATGACCATGAAGGGTGGCTCGGTTAGTTGAACCAAGCAATCCGTGGAAGGTTGGCAGAAGACATTGGATCGGAAAGGTACACCGTTGAAGCCAAGCTCACGGAAGGGAACATCGACATCAACATTCTCGTTCTTGCCAGCCTCTGAAATCTTCTCGGCGAACGCCTTGAATTGGCGATCGAGGTCTGCACGACGTCTTCGTTCCTCTTGTTCTTGTTCAAATTCTTCTTCATCACCATATCGGAACTTTCGCTTTCTGTTTCCGGTCTCGTCGAACTGGATGTCGGTAGCTTCTCGATAGAACTGTACGTCCTTGGTCTTCTTCTTTCCGATGAGAATAGGGTCCTTGAGATGAACATGGATGATAACGATCAACTCATGCTGGCAAGGTTGGAAGAACAAGTGCTTGACGTTGCTGAACAGAATGTCCACTCGATGAAGGGGATTCAGGGGAGATTGATATCGGAGACCGTTTTGATGAATTTCAACCTTTCCAGGCACACGCTTGCCATCCATAGCAGGACGAATGAAGACATTGTCCATAACAGCAGGGCGACGATCTGGAAATGATTAGGAATCTGCAAAGAGGGGGCAGTTGGGGGAACGTACTTCGAATTTCGATCAACTTATCTTGTTCAACGACGTCTTCCATCTCCTTCTTTTCTTGCTCCCGCTTCACAGCATCTTTCTTCATGTTGCCGATCTGGGTTGCAATATCCTGGAGGCGGTCTCCGTCTTGGGAACGGAAGGTTAAACTTCGTACAAAATGGGCCGAAGCATCTTCGAAAGGTTGCTCATCCTTTCTACCAACACCTTGACCTGGGGATAAGAAGTTGATTCGTAGGTAGGCATAATCACCCTCGTCACTCTTGCTTGCGTTCTTGATCGTTTGGATATGGAAGGGTACTGGACGACCCATGATCGGCAGTACGATTGTCGAGTTCTTCTGATCCATGACAATTGCAAGATCCCTAACCTTTGAGGGGAACTGATTATCCCGCTTATATGACTCGAAGCGCTTGAACTTCTTCACTGCCGCACCATTTTGATCGCCGGTAGCTTCTGCAAAGCGAGCAAGACCCTCCTCTTGCTTCTTCCTTGCAAGTTCCTTCTGATGCTCCCGGCGTCGGGCCTCGGCTCCTTCGTCAATTTGCGTGGTTCGCTCGGCACGCAATTTTGTCTTGGTAATGTTCTTGGTCGCCACGGCGCCTACAGTAGAGTCTCTCTTTGCCTTCTTGGGTGTTGGGTCAGGCTCCTCATCATCCTTGAAAAAGAATGAGGTTGCATCCAAATCTGAAGGAGCATCACCCGTGAAGACCACCGGTTCCGAAGACGTCACACGGACGGTATCCGAAAGTACCATAGAATAAACTTTGCTCTTCTTGTCCTGGGGGTTCGGGTTTTCGATGTCGCTGAATCCCGTGGTAACACATAGCGTCATTCCATCTTTCAGGATTCGTGTGCTCTTGCCATTTAATATCAAGGTGCTGTCCCGTGTCTCGATGCCGATACCAGCACCAACGTTCTTCAGAAAATGTTTTTCAAGTTCCGGCTTCCTGCTGCGAACCAGGGCCAGAGCTTTGCCATAAATGTCCTTCACTTGTGTACCGTCCCGAATCTCCTTCATGACAAGATTGTGGACCTGCAAGAGAAGCTTATAGTTGCTCTCTTGTGATTTGTTCGGATCAACCAAATAGGTCCGAGCAATCATAGAACAGTACGATTTGTATCGGAGACCCATTGAGGCAAGTATCACACCGGGGTGCAGTATCTCATCATCAACCTGGGCATTCATCTTCAGATCGAATTTGCCACCACTTTGTATGATGGGGCCATGGGTCCAATCCAATTGTGTGGGGTCGAAATCCGAAGGCATCTTCTGTTTGCTCGGGAGCTCGACCGTGGTCCAGAATTTCGTCTCATCCAGCTTGCTATCAACTTTGTTGGCCAAAGCACTGTGCTTGACTTTCTTCTCTTCGTCCAGTATGTTTGACATTTCTTCAACAAAGTATGGGTTCATAAGGGCGATGCAGGCCTTGGAGGCATTTCGCATTGCGCGCTGGTAAAGTCAGCATTTTCCATCCCGAGAGCTGCTCTGTTACATACCAGTTCGTTCTCATCCTTCACAGCCAACGCAGCACCTGAGAGAGCCGGCGCAATATCTACCTCCTCCACCTTATCCGAGATCTCGGAATAGATCTTCTTCCATTCGTCAATAAAAGGTCCGTTCGAGGTGTCCTTTGGTAGAACGCCAACTTTCTTCTGCCAACCCCGATTTTGTTAGCCCTTGTATACAGAACCTACGAAGGTAGAGGATGACTCACGCCCGCAGATGTAATGGATTTCGTGACCTTTTTAAAAAGCTCCGCGTTCTGCTCTGGGTCTTTGCCCCGCACAAGGATCTCGAGAGCGATCTTGCCGCCTTTCAATGGTTCCAGATGCTTTGCTACACGAAGTCAGTTTGCGCCATTGATAATTTGATTGTCTGTGGCTTTGAATATACCTTTCTTCGCTGTCGTGACGACGTACAAGGCATCCAAGGTGAACAGAAACAGGGTTGCGGGAAATTCATAGCCAAGTAGCCAGAACTGTTAATACTGTCAGAACATATCCCTCTGGGCATTCCAAGACATAGAACACATACGTGAAGAGCGTTATTCTTCTGGAACTGTGCAGATTCCTCGGTCTTGCCCATCAACACCAAGATCGAAGAGGCGCCGCCAAAGAGCGCGTCTCCGCTGCGTTTGTCGGCTTTCCATGCTGAATAGAAGTGTGACAGCCGCTCTTGGAAGAGGTTCTTGTCAATTTTGATCTCTGCCATGTCTCTTGAGGGGTTGCGATGATGGCAGAGATATGAAAAGAGGTTGAGGAGAGGTGAAAGTAGCTGGAGGAGACGCGCGCGATGGTCTGAAATCTCGCGAGGCACTTAGATTGATCTCACGCTACTACCGTCTTCGGTTAGACTGAAGTGTCTTTAGCGTGGTATGCCGCGGCCCTTGTAAGGCCATATCGTGAGTGAATATACATGGCTACAACTGACAAGAAAGTCAATATTAGATGAACGCTCCGAGGTTTAACACCTCCAATGATATCTCTTTACATTAAAATCCTATATTGTGGGAGAGTCTGGTTGCTTGTCGATCAGCTGGATTATCCTGGAGACCACAAGGCTGCATGACAGCCTCGCCGCCCGAAATCTTAGCCTACCTAGGTACTGTAGCGATAGGAACTGGTCACATGATATTACTACTATTTGATGGGGTTCGCTTAGCTATATATCCCTATAGTAGTGGCACTTTTATTCTTAGAAATACAACCTACTAATAAGACAACTCCTACCACTCTATTACATAGCGACCTAGGGAAGATTAGTGAAAATCGGTTTATCTTATTAAAGTCAGTTCTATTAGTGTATTTAAGTATAGGAAGAAGGGTTTAGTTTATAAAGAACTAGTGTCGAGAATTAAGGTGATTTTTAAGGATCGACTAGTAGTACAGTCGTACTTTCCTATATATTAGTGATCGCGGATTACCTATTATAGTTCTCTTATTATTTAGTCTCTTTTTTCTTTTACCTTTTAAGTGTTATTAATGTCTAATCCGTTTAAACCTACTTTAAATTTTCTAAGATCTCCTTCTCTAAAGGAAAAGGGATTATTAACAAGTATCGTAAAAGTATCGGAATCAAGCCGATTAAGACTAATAGAGATAGAGATCGACTATTTAGTTATAGAAGTAGTAAAGCTATTAATAAGGATATTAACTACTTTACTATTAGTAACCCCTATTATAGTACCGGCTAAGTATTAAACTATTATAATGTCGATCTCTTAACTAACCTTTAGAGGAACAAAGGGAAAAGATATAGGCGAATACATTAAGGCGATTAAGTACTATACAGATCTATATAAGGGAGAGGAAAGGACTAGAAGGATAAAAGTAGTCTTTAGATATAGACTAACTAGTCGGGCAGTAGTATAGTACAAGGGCTAACTAAAGACTATAAGAGTAGACTAGAAAGCTTTAAAGAAGGAATTTAAGACAAAGTTTATAGTAGATAAAGAGGCAGATTTTAACTAATAATTCCTATTATAGTAACAGATCTATAACCTTAAATAAGACGATAAGGAGACTAAAGTACAGTATTTATAAAGAATCAAAAAGCTAAGTAAAAAATGCCCTATATTATTAGTATTAGAAGTCGCTAGGCGAACATTAGGTAGGCTAAAGAACGTAGAACTTTAGTACTATATATAGAGCTATCTTTTCTAGGCAAAGAAGATCGACGAGGATAGGTAGCTAGTTAAGGATACTAAATTTAAGGATGTGCGTTCTGCGTTTATTACTACTACTAGGCTAATTAAGAAGCCGAATCCCCTTAAAATTAATAAAGAAGAACTACTTAAGGAAACTATAGTCTTATAGAATCAAATTAACTTTAAGCTATATTAATTATTAAAGAAGAGTCTAGAAAAGCCTAAACTATTAAAGACTACGGCCTTACTACCCTTATATCGTCTACTAAATCCTTTTCTATTAACTATACTATTCTAGTAGTAGAGATTAACCTTTTATACAGGTACTTATTATAATTGTTTAGGTTAAGGTCACATAGTATTAACGTGCCTATAGACTAGGGTAACTAAATCCTAGTATTACGAGAACAGGCAGAAGGTTAATGTAACAAGAACTTATAGAACAGGATACATAGCACTACCTATAGGACAGTAGACAGCTGTATATATAGTTGTAAGAGAACTACTAAAGGTCGCGCAGAATTAGACATCTTATTAATTTAACTACCCGGCTTAACAGCCTGTATAGCCTGCTTAACCCTTAGTATTAGAATCATTAAAGCTAGTAGCTAAAAGGTTATTAAAGGAATTCCCTACTATAGCTATAATACTTTACTATAAGCGACTAATATACAGCTACAGTACTAATGTAGTACTAAAAGCTGTATAAGCGCTACTTCTAGGTATACTATCGATGCCTGCTATACTAGTAATACGTGCTATAAATGACTAGCGAGCTTCTAATCGACCTTAACTATATGCTTAACTAGGCGGGAATAAGAGTAAGGGACAAGAAGATAGGCAGACTCCTTTACTAACGTTATAAACGCTAACTATAGCAGGTCCCTTATAGACTAGAGAGCGCCTGTATGTCTAGCTATACGTATCCTAAGAGATTGATCTAACATTAAGAGTCAAAGACCTAAGAGATGTCGATACTAAGGAGTCGTAAACTATACTAGATCACTAGCTATAAGGGTATTAGTATACTCCTCGACTACTAGCTATACCGCCTCTTTTGTCTCTATAACCTAACTATACTAAGCCGGGCCTAAAAGAATCTATCCTAATTAAGTTATTAGATAAGGTAGTACTTACGAGATTTAATATTAGAGAATTTCTCTATAATACTAATATTACTCTTAAATTCGGCTAGCTACTCGACTAATCGCTATAGATTCGAGCCTAACTAGCGCGATACCTTTAAGCTAAAGTACTAAGTAGACGTAGTTAGCGTAAGAATCTTAATGCTATAGTAGTCGTAAACAGACCTCTACCCCGGGTTATAGACAATAGACTAGTCGATATACTAGAAACGTAGTGCCTCTATATAAATACTTATATAGATAGCTAGAAGTTTGTATAGGCTCTAGTTAATAAGAGAGTAGTAGTAGAGCTAATCCCTCCCTAAGTAGTATAGTAGCTAGGCTTAAAGGTCTATTAATTAGATACAGGATAGTATGTAACAGTCGTAGATAGTTAGAAAATCGCTATTACTAAATATGTAAATCTAGAGGTAATAGTAGAAGGCATTAGAACGTTTCTCTACACTTTCGTTATAAGTATTAATGACTCTTATAACATCTTACTATCTAGACACTAGATAGCTCTAGTTAAAGCCGTTAAGGACTATAGAAAGGGAACTCTACGTATATAAGAAAGAAGCGGACTAGTTGTAGATATACTAGCTTTAGTAGCCTTAACTCCTTATATTACTATTAATTAGTATAAGTTAAAGGCGACAGGCAATACTTCCCTAGTTAAGGACTCTAACGACACTAAGGACGATAATAATACTAGCTCTAATAAAGATACTAAGGAGGACATAAATTAGCTACTATAAGAGGTTAAGACGTTTAACTAAGTAGTATATTAGGCGGGAAAAGGCATGTATTAGTAGGGAAGTAGACTCCTTACTAGTATAGCAACACGTCTACTTATATTAACCTTATATCTGTCTGTTTAAATCCTAACTATATTAACATTATTATATATATATTATTATCTATTAGATAAGCTCTAGAGAATTAAGATCTAAACGCGCTATTTTTATTACGACTATCTTTATATAGCTACCTGCCCTTAGTAAATCGGCCTATCTTATAGAGAGTTGTAACCGGCTTTCTAGTTAATAGACGGCCTATGCCTAGATTAATGTTAGATGCCTTATAACAGTATATTAACGAATGGTTTAATAGGATTAGAATTAATATTAGTAATGTTATAGACATAGAGGACAAAATAGCGAAGACTAAGAGATTACTGTATATATAAAAGGATTACTTTGTAACACAGATACAAGATGTAAAAGCTACTAACTTAATTAAACATACTATCGACCTTATCCCGGGTATAATACTAATAGTTGACAAACCTAAGTAATACACTAGTATTAAGTGTATTTCTATAGAGTAGAAGAGGCAAGAGTTAATAGACAGTTGTAGTATATTTAAAGGTATATCGCTACTTTAACTATAGACTAATCTCTAAACCCCCTTTCTTTCCCCTCTCTCTCCTCTATTCTTATACTCTTTAATGCCTACTATTACCTTAGTCGTAGTACGTAGTTACCCCGTACTTGATTTCTAAGCTATTATAGTCTTACGTATTAGCGTACCTAATATAGTATCCTTCCTTTTTAGCTTCTATCCTTAAAAGCTTATAGGTAGCCGTTAGATCGTAGAGAGGCTAGGGTAGGCTAATGCCTTCTTAGAAACAGGAATAAATGTATAAGAATAAATTAGTAAGTAAATATATAACTATATAACTATATAACTAGTAGTATTAAGAAAAGGAGAATAGTAGCGACTTTATAGTATAGTAAAGGTACGTAGCTAAACCGTAAGATTTCTGTTATATATTATACTTTTAGATCTCTACCTAGTACGCCTCTTATATTTACTTTTAGTAAAGACATATTATAGTAAAGTACTAGTAAGTTACCGGATAGTCGTAAGACCCCTAATACGTAATGTAAACCGTATTACCTAGGCGCGCTAGTATTCCTTACCTTTTTACTACTTTTAGAAATCCTTTATTACCTCTTACTAAAAGGTCGATAGTATACTAACAGTAAGTAGCTATAAAGATTAAACTATATTACTTGTAATCGTATTTTTTAAGTAAATATAAAAAAACACCTCTTTTGTCCTCCTTTACTTAGTCTGTCTTTTATAGTACTAAGAGGTATATAGAGACTTGTTTTTACTAGTTTATTACCTCTTTTTCTTCTTTTTACCTTATACAAATATAACGCCGCTACGTCCCCTCTTTCTTACAACTCTTTTAACAAACTTCTAACGTACCTCTATTAAACTATTAATAATAACATAGTACTAACAAAGCGTTTAGTAGCTTATAAGTAATACTTAAACTAAATAGCTTTATAAGACCTATAAGGTACCTTACTAAAGTATAAGGATAACGACTATAAGTATTCCTTCTTAGTAAAGAGTAACGGCCTAATAGTGTAGTAGCTATGTTAGTAAAGTACGTCTATTATAAAAATCTAAAGAAAGAGTATATTTTTATAAGTATAACCCTTTTTAAGGTAACGCTCTCGCGTCGTAGCTTTATTAACGTTACTAGGTTGTTTTAACTCTTTAAGCTAAAGGAATTAAACTTTAAAAAGTAATTACAAAAAAGGATAAGGTAAGGTAGTCTATTGTTTATAGTAAAGTTAAAGCTAATACAAACAGGCTATAATTTAGGCCGCCTAAACTTTAGTAAAGAAGAGCCTTTAACATTTAAAGTCTTAGACTATAATGTTAGTAGAAAAGAGGCTTTATAGTAATAAAGTAGATAGAGAGAAGCGTATAAAGCAAAAGTTAGGTTATCTAGTAAAAATTACCTATTAGTTAGAGCTTTATAATAAGTTTGTCGTAACTATAAACATAAAGGTAGACTATTGTAATTAGCTTATAAAAGAGGCGATCTAAGTATAGTAAGACTATATTACTATCTTTAAAAAGTACGTGTCTTATTTTAAGAAAGTTATAAGTATCTCTTACCTTAATACTAAGTCGCCGCTAACTTAAAGGTAGTACGCGTACAAATTACAGAGATCTAAAGGAAGTAAGAAAGTAAAGGATAAAGTAGTAGTAGATACTATAAAAGATAATAATAAAGAAAATAATAGTAGAAAGAATAGTAATAAGGACAAATAATAGATAACTAAGGGTTAAAGTATCTTTACTAAGTAAGATTATACTTTAGATTTTTTTTCTTTTTCCTTTTTCTAAGATATATAATAATAAAGTTAGTAGAGCTTTAAAGTATATTTACTAGTAAAAGGGTAGTTTAGTGTTTTTTTTTAAGATACTTAGGTTTCTAAGTTTTTATATAATAAATACAGAAGTCGTACTTACGTTACTATAACTATACTAGTAACATTATACCTTTCTAACGATTATCTTAATATATTTGTTTGTATTTACGTAAAAGTAGGCTATTGTTAAGGTTCTATTATAGTTCTTACGAGTTTTCTAAATCGTTATACCCTTTTTATTTTATAAGATAGAGTCTGTTTCTTTATAGGCCTTTGTAGTTAAGAATAGCTTTTACTTTAAATGTTTCTTTGTCTAAGACTAGGATGTCTATTAGGCTTATAAGGACTTTGCCTTCTTACGCCTTATAGGGTTCTAGGCTTGTAATTAGAAAGGTAGGATATAGCTATACTAATAAAGAGAGGCGTAGTCTATAGGTAAGTCTATAGTCTCTAATAACGTCTTTAATTTAGTAAAGGCTAATATACTTATCTATAAATTTCCTAGAGGGTCGACGTTACCTTAAGTGTTTTGTTAACAAGAGTACTTAGTCTCCTTTTTTAAATAAAATCTTTTTCTAGTTTTAGTTATACTATTTCTTATACTGTTTTTAAGAGTACTAAAGAAATATAATAATTTCTTTATAGCTACTTTATAGCTACTCTACTCGTATATTAGCTACTAGCGCCTTTACTAGCTTTAACTAGTTTAGGGGTATATCCTTAAGACCTTACGGCTAGTACTTATATAGTACGTATAATAGTGTTACGTTTATTATAGAGTACTATAAGGTATTATATATAAATTTAGTAAGATCTAGCTTAGTTACTTAGTTGTCTTATACAAAGCTATAGTAAGTTTAAAGGTAATGCTTAATAGCTTAGTTCTACTGTTCTGTCTGCCTGTCTATTTATAAGTAATAGACAGTACTAAGTCGTCATAATATTACTAGGTACTAGTAGAAACTACTCTAGAATTTGCTTATAAAGAGAGAGCCTTAGTCTAAGATAATACTGTCTAGAATTCTAAATTGTTGTATAACGTAGTATATTAAGAGAGACGCTAGCCTATCGCTAGTAAGATAATTAGTTATTAGAATATATAAGGAAAATTTTGTAAATTAGTCTATAATAACAAGTATTAAATTATATAGTTTGCCTACTATATTATAAGAGTAAGGTAGCTACGTAATAAAGTTAAGTAAGATCTCTTACTAAGGTTTAGAAAGAATAAGAAGTAGGGCTAACTTACTATATAGTAGATAGGTCCTTGCCTTTATTCTTTAATAGATAGCGTAAGTAGAAACGTAATAGTAGACGTCTTTATTAAGACTCGGCTAGAAGAAGGATTAAGAAAGCCTTTTCTTTGTTTTACTAACTCCTTAGTACCCTATAGTAGGTACGTTATAAAAAAGCTTTAGTAACTCCTTACGTAAGCCTAGATCATTAGGTATATATACACGTCTATAATACTATAGTAGTGTATTATCCTTAAATGTCTATAAGGACCTAGTAGTACCTTAGCTACCTTACTACTTCTTTTACTCTTTATTAGTAATAAAGGCGTCTCTTTACTACGTATTACAAAAGGCTTCTAATAGTAATAGTAGTAACGTTAACGTTACTATTACTTAGCTATTACTCTTACTAGCCTAACTTTAAGTAGAGTTCTCTACTAGTATAAGAGTGTTTAATTCGTGACTTAATACTCTAGTAATAAAAGTATAAGGTCTCTAAGACCTATGATTACCTTAGTCTACTAGCTAGCGTAAGTCTGGCCTCTTACGCTAGAGCGATTCTACTAAGACAGTATACGTTAAGGAGGTCGCTAGACCTTTAAAAGAAATAAAAGGAATTAAAGGAATAAAAGGAATTAGAAGAATAAAAGAAATAAAAGCTTTGTTTTAAACAAGCCTTATAGTAAGACTAATAGCTTCTAAAGTAACTATATTTACCTGGAATTTATTAAGGAAAGTTACTAAAAGAGCTTGTTATACCTCTAATTACTTATTAGGATCTTATAAGTTAGGCTACTATAACAACCTATTAGTAAGGTTTTAGCTACTCTTCTTATATTTAATCTTAAAGTTAAAGACAGAAAGTTCCTCTAGCTATCTAGCTTACTACTATAACAACTTCGGCTTTATAAAGAAGTAATAGTAGTTTAGGTAATCTATTAAAACTAATACTAAACTTTATATATATACTAAGTACGGCCTCTATAACCTAAAAGTCTTAATAATAGTTATTAACTTAGCGTTAAGAGTGTTGTAGCGTAGCTCTAGCCCCTTTAGCTTTCTAAAAATAAACGTAATAAGGTACTAGCGGCCTTCTTATAGCTATAAAAGGACAGTACTAATAGTATAGACAGATGTATCTGTTTCTATACGCGTAAGTAGTTTAGAGTTATAGTAACGTAAAAAAAGGGCCTTTATAAAGACTAGTCGTAGCTTGTAAAAGGCTTTTAGGGCTTTAGAACTTAGTATAATAGTACTAGTAACGTCGCCTTAAAAGAGATTTGTTAGTAGTATAGTAATCTTTAAATAATTCTTAATAAAGTACTTATAGAACCTAGTAAACCTTAAGAAGACACAAATGTCCTTTATAGTTATAGGAATAGGCTATTCTTAGATTATAGAGACACGCTTAGGTTTAATACAAACTCCTTATAGGTTAATAACGTATCTTAAGAAACCTACTTACTTTATATTAAACTTGTACTTTAAGAGGTTAGTATAGAGGTTGTGTTATTAGAGACGTTTAAGGACGTAGTAAACATACTACGTATACTCTTCTTTATTTATAGAGTAGATAAAGATATTATTAAGATATATAATACAAATATTATTAATAAGGTTCTTTAGTACTTTGTTAATAAAAGACTAGAAGGTCGCTAGTACGTTTACTAGCCTAAAGAGTATAATACAGTATTTAAAGTAGCTATATTAGTACTAGAAAGCCGTTTTCTACTTATTACTAGCCTTAATACAAACTTAATAGTACGCTTTACGTAGGTCAAGCTTAGTGTAGACACGGGCTTACGACAGCTAATTAAGGATCTCTCTAATTAATAGAATAAGGGCTTAGTTCTTTCTAGTTACACTATTTAACGCCTAGTAGTTAACGTAGAGTTATAGCTTTCTTTCTTTCTTTAGAACAAATAGTATTAGAGTACTAGTAGGGCTCTTACTTAGACAGATCTATCCTTTTACTAGGGCGTCGTCTAAATATTCGTATAGGACACCTAGCTTAACCTTTGTAAGTAGGTAGATTCGGCTATATAACAGTACTACGTCTCCTTTAAGGTCTATTATATAAGTAGGGCTATTAATTATAAGTAGCGATCTAGCCCCTTTCTTAGAGAAGACGTCTACAAATTGTTAGTACTTACTAAGTAAGGTCGCTACAGCCTTACTGTCTTCTTATAGTTCTTCTTATAGTCTCTTCTTACTTAAGGATTCTAGGTCGACTATAATTAGTTATACTATTACTATAATTATAAATTAAGCTTCTTTTATTACCTTCTTAATTTCTTTTTTTGTTATATATAGCCTAACTATTAAAGACGACGTAAGGTATACAAACGTCTAGGTCTTTTATAAAACGATTAGGTCTATAGCCTCTAGCTACAGGAATCTAAGTATAATATCTAAGTCCTTAATGTTAGTAATAACAAATCTGCCTTAATGTCGCCTTACTATTAAGTAGTTATCTTAGGCCTTAATAAACAGATCGTATAACCTAAAGCTTGTCGTTATTTTCTAGAATAGTAAGGATACTATAATATAATTATTAAGTTACTATAGTGCCTCTTGTCTTAATAGTTATAAGTAGATAAGGTTAACTTCTACTCTTAAGTCTAGTAAGGCCGGTATAGCTACTTAGCTACCCTTAATATGTATCTTTACCTAAATACTTATTAAGGGTCGCCTCTCTTCTTATTGTTTAGGCGTAACGTAACAGGCTACTAGTATAGTATTAGTGCCTAAAGTACTAGCCTTATTAAGGTACTAAGCGTAAGTATACCTAGACTGTCTATAGGTAGAGTATTTGTATAGTAAGTACGAATTTGCCTAATAACTAGGCTACTAGTATTAGTAGTAGTTACTTTATACCTTACTTACTAAAAGGGTTTTTGTAACACTAAGAGAGTCTCTTTATGTGTTTAAAGTTTAGTTACTAGATACTCTCTACGTGTTTACTAGTATAGATAAGGTCTTTAGATTATAAGAAGAGCCTCTCTTAGTATAGTATAGTATTAAAAGGGCTCTATAAAAGCCTTCTTATTACCTTGTCTAAATAAGAGTTTCTCTTCTTAACGCTACTACCTTAACTACCTTAAAGGTATCTAGGACCTTACTACTTACTATATAGGCCCTTAACTTAGGCTTTAAATAATCGATAAGAAGGTAGATATAGAACATCTCTAAGAAGGCGTAGCCGAGTTTAATAACTAAAGAGTTATACTATTAAAGGAAATTCCTAAAAGTCTTGTTTTAGTTTTAAGTTAATATTTAGAGTTTTAATACTACTTTAAGAGAGTAAGTACCCTTATCTATAATACTATAGAAGAGCTACGCCTTTATTTCTTCTTAAGTTATATTAAGAACTAATCCGCCTTTTTCTAAGAAAATAAAAGACTTCTAGCGCTCTTTAATATAATCCTTTAGTACTGTTACTACAACGCTAACGCGTTTAGTATCTGTTAGATAACTCTCTAGGTAAGTATTAAACTCTGTTTTCTAGTTAAATAAGAAGGTCGTAATACTAGTATATGTCTTGTTTTTTAGTAGAATAAAAGGGGTGTTATAATAGCTCTTCTTTGTTTCTTTAATATAGGTTTACTAAAAGGGCTGTTCTACTTTAAGAGGGTTATTAAATTCGTATAGGTTTATTAAGAGAGCCTCTCTCTTCTTAAGCGCTATAAGGTAGTCTTACTTTTACTTAAGGTACTACTCTACTCTTACTTAGGCGATCCTCTTGTTTAACTCGGTCTTACTTAGGAAAAGGATTTTTATCGACATTTAAGGTATTGTACTAGGTTCGCTACTATCTGCCTGTAAAGAGGTATTTTAAAGAGTTACTTAAGAAGAGGCCTACGTCTTATTAAGGTTTATTTGTCGTGTCTACGTTATCGCTTCTTACTCTAATAGTCTATAACCTTTTAGTAAAGGAGAGAGATTAGAATATTAGGTATATTTTTATAGAGTAAAAGAGGTAAGAGTTAATAGATAGTTGTAGTATATTTAAAGGTATATCACTACTTTAACTATAGACTAATCTCTAAACCTCTCTTCTTTTCCCTCTCTCTCCTTTATTCTTATACTCCTTAATGCCTACTATTACCTTAGTTATAGTACGTAGTTACCCTATACTTGATTTTTAAGCTATTGTAGTCTTACGTATTAGCGCACCTGACAACTAGGCAGGAGAGAGAATTTGCGGCAAAGGTATTCCCTAAAATAAAAGAAGCTAGCATTTTAGTAAGGGGATTAAGTCTATAAGAGGTAAAGACTCTGTTCTTACTAAAGAAAAAGGGATCTAACTAATTCCGAGTAGTCTATAACTTTGTCCTAGTTAATACTTTAACTATTAAGCCGGTCTACCTTATGTATAGTATTAAAGAAGTCTTAGATACCCTAGTTAAGCCTAAGTTTATAGTGTTTTTCTTATTAGATATAACAAATAGTTATTAGGCTATACTAATAAGACTAGGTAATAAATATAAGGTAGTAATAACAGTACTAAATAGCTAATATCTATTTAGGCAAATAGGTTAAGGATTAAAGGGTACGCCTTATACCTATAGCTAGTTTACAGATTTGGTTTTTAGACTACTCCCTAAGACTAACACTTATCCCGCGATACCTACATTAATCTAGGACTATAGTGATATTAGGTTTACTCTGTTTATAGATAACTATATTAGCGTTACGACCGGCTTTAAAGAAATGTTCTAGTTCTTATATAAACGATATTTCCTATAGGTTGTATTTAGTCTTCTTTTCCTTTTACCTTTAAAGTCGTATTTCTTCTTTAGTTCTATTAATGTAATTAGATTCTTAGCTAGCTCGACAGGATTACGACTATTATTAAGGCATAAGAACCGTATAGTACTATAGCCTACCCTAACCTGTTGACAAGAGGTAGACGATTTTATATAGATTACACTATTTCTACGTATTTTTATACTTAGAAGAGCTAACTACGTTCTTATTCTTAAGGAATTATACTAGCATTAGGTTACTATACCCTTAAAGACTAAGAAGGAATTATTAAGAAAAAAGTAAGTAGAAAAACCTTTTTAATAAGGTAAAGCGTAAGATTAATCTTTCTAGTATATTAAAGACTATATCGTTAATAATACTATAGTAGGCTCTAATCCTATAAAGTAGTACTACCTGTACAAAGATATAAGTAAGAAGGGATTAGAAGGGATATTGTTCTAGCTAGTAGATGCCCTAGCTAAGACAGAAGTAACGAGAACTATTAAAGACTAGATACGTATCCTTATGTTTATATCCTTTAAATTATTAGATGTCGAGACTAGGTACACAACTACTAAGTAAGAAGCCCTAGTAGTCGTAAGAAATTTAGTAGAGGTTAGATAGGTTATTATAAAGAGTCTTTATCTAACTAAAGTTTATATAGATTATATAGTATTAATCTTAACCTTATAGAATAGTCTAGACTCGTATAGGAAAATAGTATAATAAATAGATCAACTAACTAAATATAACATTAAAGTCTACTATAGGCTAAGGAAATCGAATTTAGTACAAATCGTAGATAAGCTGTCTAGATTACCTAAAGTACTTTAAGATAAACTAGTCTAGTATAATACAGAACGTATAGTATTTATAGCGCTAATAACTACACTAATAACTAAGAGGTTAGAATATAACTAGTATAGTCTACTAAGGAATTATAAAGTATATAGTCTTATGTTAGAGTATCTTCTAGTAAGGGACGCAAGAATCGTACACATATTAAGGTTATAAAGAAAGTAAGTAAAGAGAAGGGCAATTAGCTACTACATCTAGGGATCTTATCTTATACATAAAGAGCAGGCAACCTATTACCTAGTAAAATACATTCTAAAAGACAAAGTAAGTAAGGTAATAAAATAAGCGTATAATGCCTATAGTTATTATATAAGCGCTTTAACTCTATATAATCTATAAGGCTAATTCTTTTAGCTAACTTACGCCTAGGATATTAAAAACTAGTTAGCTACTTATAAGGTATGTTAGAGAATAAGACCGCGTTATAAGAGCTATAACATTAAACTAATTATCTGTTTTAAGCCTTAGTTAATAGTAGGCATAGATTTTCTTAGACTTATTAACCCGGTAAGAGAGAATAGTAAGAAGTATGTACTACTAGTCGTGTATTACTTTACTAAAATAGTATTTATTAAGGCCTATATAATAGTAGACTTAGCTATAGTAATCGATTTTTAGGTTAACTATTTAGTACTAATTTTTAGGTAGCTAGAAAGAGTATACCTAGACAATAAAAGTCATTTTACTATAGTTAAGACCTATACTTTGTTCGAATCTTATAGATCATTTATAGACTACGTACCTATTACCTATCTATAGTTAGTTAGCTTAATCAAGTAATGTGTTTAGTTAGTTTTAGTATAGCTTAGGAAATAGGTTATTAAGAAGGGGCCCTAGTCGGCACTAATATAGCCCTTTGCCCTAAGGAAAATCTCTCTAGTAATTAACACTAGGCTAGTTAGGACGTATTCCTTTTTCCTGGCCAAAATAATACTAGGATATATCCTAACATAGCTCTAGATACTAGAAATTAATCGACTAGTAGCTCTTAATAATAGTAGACATAAGGCTAAAAATACAACTAACTAAGCTAATTGTTAACGACCTTAGTAAGTTAACTATAATCACTAATCAGATATTATCGCGTTATTAGTAGTTCTAGGAGAGTATTAGTTATTCCTTTAAGAGAAACGCAAAGAGCTAAGAGACTAAGTAGTAGTATCGATCGTATATACTTACTTAAAGTTAGAGAATATAAAGAGTCTTAGGTTCCCTAAACTATTATAAGGAGATCTAGTCTTTGTACGTAATCATTAGCTAGACAAAGAGAAGGAACGTAAATTAGAGACACAATAGATAGGCCCTAGGCTTCTAACTAGAATAACATCTAACATATCTATAAAAGTAACAAACATATATAGTAATAGTCGAGTTAAGAAATACTATTTAGATAATTTAAAAGTGTATATACCTAGGACTAATTAAGTAGGCATAACGAGGTTCCTTGTCGATACCGACCAGACCTATAATATAAGGATAGTAGTACTCGATATTAATCTAACTACTATAAAGTTTGCTAGTCGACTAGGGACACGATACTTAGATCTTACTAACCCCTTTAGCTTCTAAGTTTAGACGGGCGACTACATTAGTAGATAGACAAGGGATTACAGGTACTAGAATTAGCTGATAATGTGCTATTATAGGGTGTATACAGGTTACTAGAATAGTTTGCTCTTCTTTTATCGATCGTAAGTACTTACTATAAGTCTAGGGGTACCTTGTAGCGATAGGAACTAGTCACATGATATTACTACTATTTGATAGGGTTCGCTTAGCTATATATCCCTACAGTAGTGGCACTTTCATTCTTAGAAATACAACCTACCAATAAGACAACTCCTACCACTCCATTACAGTACCTACCTAGATAGGTAATTAGCAAGTCAACTTTCTAGAACTTCACCTCAGTAATTCGGTTCAAGACCTTACATCTTGAAGCTGCTCATTGTGTTGGTCATGCGTTGTTTCTGGCCCTGATTAGTGAACGAGCCAGATTCCCAGGCAGTACTTCCCGATTATTACGAGGTAGGTCCGCATCCATAGTTGCTGTAAGAGACATTAGGAGCGCAACTTTTTGTGTTATTATATACGAGTTAAGATGATACGCAAAGCAGCAGTCTATACTTGATGAGTGACGAAGGCAAGGTCATGATATCAACTAGAATGAATCTCTTGCTGGGACTGCTCTGTATAATTGCTCTCTCCGACCCCCTCTTTTCCTTTTCTCCCTCCTTCCAGCGAAGCAGAAATGACTGTATTGCTCCTTACCAGGGAGGATATAAGCTCCGAATGCCTCATTTCATCATGAGATCGTCGAATTATCATACATGTCCGTCATGGCCGGTAAAAATAAAAATATCGTTTCCCCCAACGTCTAAATCTCATATATTCAAAAATGGAAAATCCAGTATCTCACGACCCAGAAAGTCGGGGAGACAGTGGTAATTGTCAGTCAGCTCTCTTCTACATGCCCCCCTATCCGGCCACCTGTCAATGACAATTAATAACATTTATCAAGACACAGGTCATAAGAAACCTCCAACCTTCCACTCTCACATCATTCCAGCGGCCATGGCAGAGACATGACTTAAGCTCCAGATCCCAGCTCATGCCTCGACTGTCTCCTGAGTAGCAATGATTTGCAGGGTCTGCGGCACAAGCAGAAACGGCCGCTTCACCGTCGTATTCCCCGCCAGAAAATACTCCACAGCTCTGGTTTCTGGCGAGTCCGGCACACTGTAAACATGCATCACCACGAGCGTCGCATGCCCCGGTGCTGGAATTGTAGTCGCCGACACGGCAGGATCATCGCAGGGGTTCAGCGTGCCTTGGGTATCGTTACCCTTGCAGAAAGTTGTGAAGGCTGGCTCGGTGTGAGGTTGGGAATCACCCGGCTTGGAGTAGCCCGGAACTGGTGCGTATGTGATATTGAAGCTATACGTGTAGCCAGACGGGGCGACAGACGAGCGTCTTTGGATGTAGTTTGTTATGTTCCAAGGGCCATATGGTGGATCATTGGCCGTCGCCAGGCCCACGAACACAGCAAGTGGAAAAAGAAGGGTGTAAAAGCGCATTTTGGGATTTTGGGCGGAAACTGAACTCTGGTTCATGTATAAGGATTTTTGGAAAGTGCATTATCATATATAGAAAGACAACATCTTAAATTCAGCAGGGAAACCGCTGTTCCCTATATATACAGCTCCAGAGCCTGCATCGAGAATAGGACATCGTATTGAGCCCGAAAGTGGGAACGAGGAGAAGAAGCGTAAAAGAATGCGAGATCCAGGAGGGCCTGCCAGTAGATCTCAAGTATAAGCTTCGCCAGCGCTTTCTTTCATGCCGGGATTCCTGCACAGTACTCTGCATGGAGCAAATTGCAAGCGGCCGGCTTAATGTAGGAGAGATCTTCGGTCCAGAACCTTGGCTGGCAAGGGAGGGAAGCGTGCCGCAGTTCAGCTCAGTAGTGCTCTGCCCGACAAAAGCCAATATTCTGGGATAGCGCTTATTCCTCCGATTGGCTACCAATCTCAATACACAGTACAAACTGCACAGAACTCCGTTCGGAATATACAGTACTAGGTGACGGACTGAAAAAAAAATGAGATCACATGTCTGCATGTAGGAAGTCGTTTGATTTCGAACCAAAAAATAGCATTGTTGTAATGCTTAGAGCACAAATTGCAGAAGTTTGCCCCCATCCCATCCAAGCCACGTAATTATGTAGGCAACCTTAACGCCGCACCCGATTCGCTCAATGCAGTGCCATGCAGCCAACAAAAAAATGGAAATCAAGCAGCCCTTCTAGCAGTTGTACTCATCAACGTGATCTTCTTCGCCTTTTTCTTTTTCCCGCCACCACCTGGCCTCGTACTATCGCTTCCCTCTCCATTCAACGAGCTCGCTTGAACCTGGGCAATGAGCTCGTTCTCTGCCATCAGCTCTTGCTCCCATGAGGAAAGCCAGCCATCATCACCACTGGGTTCAGGTTGCTGGGAATGCGTTTCGGGAGAACTGGGTGCGATGAGCGTTGTTCCCCATACTGTTCTTGGTGCCGAAGGGCTTGTGGATGGTGATGCTAAAGAAGCAAATGAAGACCCTTGTCTTGTGGGCCAAGGTGGAGAGCCATTGCCAGCATCTAGTGATGATGAGGCGAGGGGGTGGAAGTCTTCAGAGGAGAAGGTTTCCTGTACTATACTGGGACGCTTTCTTCTTGCGTTCGCCCATCTTGCATCATCCTCTGCCTTTTCAGCCCGCAATCTATCCTTCTCCTCTCTGATGTCTTTGTCCCTATTCCGCTTTCGGCGTCGTTCGATCTCTTCTTTGAATTGATCTAGAACCTCAGGAGGCACAACGTCTGTCCAATTGCATTCGAGGAAGCCGACTTCGCAGCCGTGAGGAAGATGTGCTAAGTATTTGGTTCGTTTTCGTAAATCGTCATCCATAATATGCCCAGTAGACACGCGCTCAACGCGGGGAAGAAGTGTGGAAGGGAAAGAAGCAAAGCTTCCAAAGGCAGTTTTGAGAATCCTGATGTCTAGGGGAGCGAGGTAGTAATGTAGCAAAGCCTGGTAGAAGAAATAGGGGGCCTCTGGAGGATGCGCTTCGTTCAAGCTAGGATGTAGATTTTTAGACCGTGGGTGAGAGGGCACGGGCTTCTGATCAGGCTTCTGACCAGGCTTCTGACTAGTCTCATGGGAGGGATCTGGCGGTATCTGCTCCCGTGATGATTGTGTACTCAGTTCCGCTTCAGGGGTTGAGGAAGCGTCGACTCCATTTGACGATAAATCCAGACCCGATTTGGATGCGTGATGAACGAAGTACATCGCAGGTGCCTCGTCGTTGGTAGGATTGAACTGTATAGGCTGCTTCTTCGGTTTCTTTTCTGTCGGCTGCTTCGGGATGGGTGGATCACCAATGCCCTTCATCCTTTCCTTCGCCTCCATTACAGCGTTAACGGCCTTTCTCGTCCATTCGGGCTCCTCCCCAAACATCAGCTCGTCCTCATTTTCTTGACGTCTAAGATCCTCAATCTCAGCGTCAAACTGCTGTACCATATACTCCTCACTGCCTTTCATGATCCGAGCATAATCCGTCACCTCAGCGGCGAAGTACCAAGGGACATCCTCCGAGTTGCCAAGAGCCTCAGCTCCATCGCGAGGCAATGCAAGTGTACTTCCCGGTTCCCGCATCACTAACCTCAGTACAACATCATCTCCTTCGCGTGGCTGTGGCCCTTCCTGTCCAGTGTACCATCTTACCGGCCGCGTCTCTGAAATGTATACCGTATCCCAACATATCGGGCACTTCTTCCATCGAGCCTTCTTTTCCGGCATCGGATTTGAGTCGTCCGACGAATGCATGTAGCGGATCAGGCAAGGTAAGCAGAATATATGGCCGCACTTTGCCATCCGAGGCGCGACAGGATGGGACAGACAGATAGGACACGATGCTTCTTGAGACACAGCAGAAGCAAGAATTTGCAGCACATCGTTCCAGTCCAGATGCTGGTTAGCATCCACGGCCTGTTGCTTGTAGTTGCCGTTTGGTTTGACAATGAAGCGGTAATTTGCGTGGATATATCTAAACCCATCAGCGAGGTCCACCAAGGAGATTTAGCACACCCACCTCGCCTTATCAATGGAATGATGGCCGGATCCGATCCCATAAATATTGCCCCTCCTAGTACCCCGACCCATTGTGTTCCGAGTGTCTTGCGGTCGAGGAGGGAGGGTGAAGTTCATGAGATGGGTGATGGAGGTCTGACCCCTCCGACTGTTGGCATTTCGCATGGCTCCCTGAGTCTGTTAGCTCCAAGGTCTGAAAAATTCGTCACCAAAACATACGGATTCAGCCATAGCATCCTCATCCGCTAGCCTTGGCTTTCTCGAGTTCTTGTGTTGCTTCCTGCTGCTCTGGTTGTTTCGAGGCGACGCGTGAATTGGGTTCGAATGACTGCCGGAACGTCTGGAAGTCGACTCGAAGCTGGGAGATATCACCTGAGCCTGGTGCTGCGGAAAAGGCAGGTGCGTGGAGGAGATGTTAAGAGATTTCCCTCCAGATGAAGACGCGTTGGGGGGAGCAGAAGTCATTGTTATCTGGGTCGACCGCAATCTGAGGAGCGACTTGACTGATCTACGGGCCCGCAGAGCCGCTGCACACAATGGCCGGGTACGAGGAGCTCCTCCAAGGTGCTGGGAGGAAAGATTCTTCGTGCGGCGAAGAAGATCAGCCGGGAAGGGAGAAGGGGAGGTTCGGTCTGGAAAAGTGATGTTGTTGATATTCTCCAGACGCCAGAGGGCGCTGAGTTGTAGTAGTGGGGAGTCAGAGCTGGCCGAGGGGCGACGAGATCCTTGGCCCGCGCCTCGGCACTTTACAGGTCACCGTAGTGGTCCTTAGCTCCTCCGGCGCTCGGGACGGCACAGAGCCGCATTTTGATATTCACGACTTCATGTTCGTGCCCTGCTCTCGACGGGCTGAACGTGCGTTGATAAATCCAATAATTAATACAGCAAGCCTGCGTGCCATCCGGCCCCTTGTCGTTACCACAGCAAAGACCGCGTCGTGGGCGTCGGGCCCTGTCCGTTTACCAATCCTCGGGCGTCCCTCGAATATCTCCGTAGGTTGGCTCGGCTGCAAAAGCACTCTGTACCGTAAGGTAATAAATTTGAGCTGGACGACAACAGCATCTGCTCATGCGACGCTCGCGGCACCGAACCACCACCACCACCCGCCTGTGATTCTCCTCGTCCTCCAATCCGACTCGCACAGGCAGTAGATCGATCCCGCGTTCGATGCGCTGAGCCTCTGCCGCCCATCACAGTCCTCGTCGACGGCAATCGCACCGCCAACGCGCATCGCAGAGCCGCGCAGTTCCAACCCGACGCAGGACGCGGTCGGTTTGGAGCAGCATCCCAAGCCGGCATGATGAACGGTCGTCATCTGCCGGCAGGGCAGCAGGGAATGCCACCGGATATGGGGCGGAGGAGACAGTACAATCCGAATCCCAACCCGCAGTTCCAGCAGGGCGTGCCCATGGGCTATGGATACATGAACCCGTACCACGCGGCCTACTATCCACCGCAACAGCTGCCTCCTCATTACCACAGCGCCGCCGTGCCCTACCAGTACGGGCCATATCCTCCGCCGCCGCCTCATGTTCGATCTCCTCCCCCTATGCAGCACTATGCCCATCCGCCCATACCACAGCATCACCCGTATCCACGGTCCCAACCTTCTCCCGCCATGGCAGCGCCGTATCAACCGCCGCCGCCTCCTCCTCCTCCACAAACACCCCCTTCCACCCACTCGTCGCATACTGTTCCTGGCCCTATGACCCCTCCTACGCCACAGACGACCTTGAGCGTGCCACCGTCTTCTCCACCCCCAGAAGTCCCCCGAACTCCCTTTAGAGCTCCCGTAAGAAATCTCCTTTCCCCTTCCTTGATCTTCCTGCTTACTGCCCACAGCTCCCCTGGCTATCGCGGCCAGATTTACCATGGCCAGTGAGAAAGGCGCGGCGGCGGAGGAAACAGGCAGCTCAGCTGTCGGCCGAACCCGTGGAGCTCCCAGTCATACAACAAGGCGCCGGTGTCGAGACCGAAGAATCAGCAACACCAGACACGCCAGTGCCTCATCCCGAAACCCCCTCGACCAGCCATCCAGCATCCGAACGTGCGGAATCTACAAATCCCACCACCCCATCCTCAGTACAACAGCCGTCTTTGCCAGCTCCGGGCGAAACCACTCCTGTTGCTCCACAGTCCTCTCACCGATCAACTTTGCCAGCCGTTCCCGTAATACCTGCCGTCCCCAAAACTGTCTCTAAAGATGCTTCAAAGCCTGTATCGGAGAAGGCGCCCGAAGAACCAAAGCCGCAGCAAACACCAGCTCCAGAAGCCGAACAAGATGGGGAGAAGGCTCCCGCTTCTGCCAAGTCCGGGACGGAAGAGCCCAAGGTTGTCTCGCCTCCTCCCAATGCCTGGACCACACCAAAATTGTGGACTGGGCTGTTCAATCCAGACAATGCGACTGCGTCAACTGCACCAAATGGTGCCCGGGCTGCCATGCCACCCAGCTTCGGAAAAAGCAATGCGGAATCCTTGGCAGAAGCACTGCGATCCTACAGCCCAACCGCCAATGACTCGAAGGTCGCATTTCTGGAACCTCGAGGTCTTGTGAATACTGGCAATATGTGCTATATGAATTCAGTAAGTCAGCGCCGACTTTTCTTGCATACCCTAGTGCTGACGGACGTGTAGGTGCTGCAAGTTCTGGTATTCTGTACACCTTTTTACAAATTTTTGGATCAAGTCGGAAAGCGTGCTGCTTACAGTTTCAAAAGTGACACCCCTTTGCTCGATGCTATGTGAGTTGCAACTAACTCCCCATCACCCCGAAAAACATCAGGAACATTGCTAAACCCCTCAGGATCATGTTCATTCGAGAGTATCCCATTATTGATTCGGCAACATCGGTTGAGCAGTTAAGACTACGACTTAAAGATGGTGAACTCGAGCAATATGGAGAACCCTTCACCCCCGATTTTGTCTACGATGTTATCAAGCGCCTGCCACGATTCGTCACTATGCAGGTAAGTTCGGTCTCATCTCCACCAATTCAGATTGCTAAAGGATGTATAGCGGGGCCACCAGCAAGATGCGGAGGAGTTCCTTGGTTTCCTACTAGACGGGCTCCATGAAGAGTGCGTCCATGTTATGCGAACCAGTTCGGCAAATTCGGCCTCTGATATGGCCAATCTGATAGATGTACCAACATCTCCAGTCAGCGACGCTGCAAGTGATGTGGGATCTGCGTCTGGGAAGGAAAATGGGTGGCTCGAGGTTGGACCAAAGCAGAAACAAGCCGTTACTCGGTCATCTGGAATAGTTACGACGAATTCTCCAGTGACCAAAATCTTCGGAGGCAACTTGCGATCAGAACTACGAGTACCTGGTCTGAAGGATTCCGTCACACTCGAACATTACCAACCACTACAGCTCGATATTGGAGCATCCAACGTCCATAATATCGTTGACGCGTTGAAAGGCTTGACGCGCTCTGAAGCTTTACACGGAGACTTCAAGTCCCCGAAGGGTCCCAATGTCACTGCTACCAAGCAGGTCTTCATTGAGACTGTTCCTCCCGTTCTGATTTTGCACTTGAAGCGTTTCCAGTACGACAATACTGGCGGAACTCAGAAGATCTGGAAGAAGGTTGGATACCCGCTAGAGCTGGAGATACCAAAGGAGGTGTTCCCTCGGCAGAAACGTAGTGTTTATGCTCATGGGGGCCTCCCGAAATATCGCCTGATTGCGGTCGTCTACCACCATGGCAAAAATGCAAGCGGTGGTCATTACACTGTGGATGTCAGGAGGCAGGATGGCCGTGAATGGATCAGACTTGATGATACCGTCATCAAGCGTGTGAGGAGCGAAGATGTTGCTGAAGGTGGAAGTGAGGAGGATCCTAAAGTCCTTGCGGCCGCGTTGGAATCTCAGAGGAGAGACAGCCCATCTTCAGGCAATGTTTTTTCTGCCATAGAGGATGAGGAAGCGGCTGGGGACGAAGATGGATGGAGGCAGGCGAATGGATCTGGGAAGAAGTGGTCAAACGTTGTCAACGGCACGCCCCGGCCCAAGAGCAGGAGCGAGAAGTCCTCAGCGAAGGATAACAAGGTGGCCTATCTTCTGTTCTACCAGAGGATATGAGGTTGCGGGTGAGAGGTTGCGGGGAGTGAGGATGGGGAGGAACACTAGCTGCTGCCGCTGCACGGCTGCACGGCTACATATATACCTGTGGAGCCGATGCTTTCCGACTTCCACAGCCGAAGGCACCATGCCAGCGGTCAGCGTGATTTGGCTCGAATATTTGTGATGACGGAGGCTTCTTTGGTGTCACGTCCTTGATCTGCTTCGGTATCAAATTCAGGGTTTGAGCGCATTGGCGCAACTGGGCATGGCTGGGAGGGGAGGGGGGTTCAAAAAAGCAGCGTTCACTGGCAAGCTCCTTGATGTATAATACAACTGGTGTCTGCTATCTTGCCATGGCGATGCAGCTTTACAGAAGTGTCATAGTAATGAAGAAGCGATGGTGTACAGATCCTAGTGAGTAGCATGAGTGAGGTCCTTGGTGATGAACTGTATCTTTGAGGAGGCATACAACAACTAATGAGATCTGCCTTTATAATGTGAGGAAGAAACCCACCATACCGAAGCAAGGGTAAGTAAGCTAAGGTTTGTTCGGTCCCTGATGGCGCCCGCCGCTAAGTCGCAGGGCTGATGGCCTTATAGATAGATGATGCCTTACCTTATACTATCCCCTCCCTAGATGTTCGTTGGCTTCGCTATAGGTAATAAATAATCTTCCGCTTCGCTAACAAGGGTCAATAGACTGAATGGTGAGGATGTATAGATATTTCGGTACAAAATTGAGGAACTGCTCCCTCTGGTGGGAAAGATGATCAATAGACTAAAGCTAGAAAGTACCTAAGGTTTCTTTGGCCGCGGCTCTGGATACTGGGTGCGGCCTTGCGTAAGTTTGTGATTCTTCGTCAAAAACCCCGACAAATTACTGGGGCTGAAAGGAAGCTCCATCTCGTAGCGTTGCTTATTGCTACTGCACCTCGACTGGTCTCCTATTCTCTGCTTCTCTCCGTCCGCTTCTGGTGATATCTCCTTCCCCTCCAGCTTCATTCTCTCGATCTTTTCCTCAATGCAGTAGTTCAGACACTTTTGCCATTCTTGCAATCTCTCTAGACTCTCATTATCGAATATGGACGGATCAGTGGCGCATTTTGATGTCTGGAATTTGCCTTGAAGCTGCTGCTTGCATTCATTGAGCTCAGTCGTTAACTCCTCACATCGGTCCCGGTAATGATCTCGCTGCGCTTCAAGAACATCACGCTCGTCTGTGAGTTGTTCAATGTCCTTAGCGGGGACTTCCACAGCGGGATCCATGTCGGGGTAGATAAGTTAAATCTTTCCGCTACCTTTGTGGATAAAGTTTCTCTCGGGAATAAGATGTTGGCTTTATGCGAACTGAAGTGAGGGGGTAGAATATGACTACTTTGCCAGTTGGATAAGGTAAAGTAGGTAGGTAGAATTGTAAAGATGACAGGGTCACCCAAACTGTGATTTAGACTGCTGGTCGCCTGATTGCACTAGCGTACTAAACAAGCGAGCATGATTGATTGTACCAGGTAAGTGTACAGTTACTTCCAGGTTCATGTAGACTCGCTTGTCGGCTCGCTTGTCGGCTCGCTTGTCGGCTCGCTTGTCGGCTCGCTTGTCGGCTCGCTTGTGGGCGGGCCCTTACCTCCTTCCAGTCGTACCTTAAGGTACCTACCGCGTGAAATCACATTTGAATTTAGACTACCGGCCGATCCCTCAGATAACAACTTACCTTGCTTTTACCTCTCAAGACCTTTACACTCTTGAGTTGCTCTTCTTTCATCTACCACTAGGTAACCTTTCTAACCTCCAACTTGAGTATCGATTAAGATTGTCACCCCGCCGCGGCCGCTCTTCGCTACTGGACGACGAGGACCTTCACCAGCTCAACTTTAACTTAGACGATGAGGAAAACCGAAAAGATGAGCCTGCTGCCAAAAGCGCGCTCGAGCGGTGGTTGTCTGCCAGACCTGTCTTATCTACGGCCTCTTCTAACGCCATTCGGCAGCAAGAAGCCCCGTCCACCACGCAACTCCAAGTTTTCCGATCTATCGGAAAGGGCTTTTGCGGCGAGATCTATGAGTAGGCGGGCACAAATAGAGTGTACAAACGTGACCTGAAGAGGGATGGCCAATTGTGGAACGATTATCATTGGCACACTCGTATCTACGGTGCGATCATCAGCGGAGATATCGAATATTCCGTTTGGCACCTTGCGCGAGGACAGGGATTCTGAGTTTTTGTCGGCCTTCTGGATACGCCTTTTGCAACTGGCACACACTGAGTTGGCTTTTACCACAGCAATTCATTCTGCTGCGGATGGCCTGTCTGAACGGTCGAACCAAACCATCATTCATGCGCAAGCCGGTACCGGGACCTATACACGTCGACGGAGAGGAACGCTATATTATGGGGAACGTCGGCAAACGAGGTTACAGCAACAAGAGCAACAATGGCTCTCTGGAGCGATATTGTCGGTGTGGTGATTGGCTTTGCCGGGCTCGGGGCTCTTTCGGTCCTGCGACAGCTCATTATATACAACTAGCCAGCCAGCAAAATAGGAAAGTTTTTAGCCTGGTCCCCGGCCATCTAAGTTAAACTTAGGGGGTATTCTGCAGAGTTATTGCTCCTACAGCGCCTGGTCGAAGCAGAAGAAGGCAGGCTCGAGCTTATGCGGCAGACTTCGCGTGCCGAAAGTCTACAACTTCATCACTCCCGACGGCGAAGACGGTGGAAGAAGAATCTGGCCAACTTCTCTCGGATCTCACCACGCGAGATGACAAACATTCTTGAGACAGAACTAATCCATTCGCTTCCAAAGCTTGTTCATCAAGCTATCATAACGGTCTACTGTCCCCAGAAGTACGACAAGATGGCGGTCTTGAAAGATCCAGAGAATCTGAATGTCTGGCTAGGATCTACCTTGGTGTCCGCCGTCCGCGCAGATCTCAGACAGGGAAGTTCCGCCTTCGAAGCTTTGAACTTGACCTCCAGACTCTCGATAATTGTCGAGCTGGGGGGATCACCTACCAAAATAACGGATCTCGTTCCCCTAATTACCAACTGTTTAATAGTCTCTATTGGCCCCTCTTGGAACTGTTGGATATTCAGGCTGTTATGTGCCCCTCGCTTATATCATGTATATAGTAACGTCTGGTAGCTTGATCAATGCACAGGCTTAACACACTGATCAAGAGGATTGCTCCTGACACAGGCTCTCAGACACCTATATCCCATTTTCGGCGGATATCACGCCTTTACCTGTAAATAGAACTCCCCTTTTTGAGTTAAGAATTCAATCCTGTTCTAATCCACTTGAATTCGCTCTGTTATTACCACCTCTTATTGTGATACGACCTTCTATTTGTTTGACAGTGATCTCAGCCTGGAAAAGGAACATCATGCAGCTGCTACTACCACATACACAGACTCTGATATCTCACTCAAGTTTTCCAAGAGGAGATCCGAGAGCTGTTCATATGCACAGCTTCTATATTTGATTTTAATTATAAAAACTGCTCCAAAGATCTCCATGCATGAGTCTTAGCCTGAAGAAGAAGGAAGGCAGAGAGAGACTGACTATCTTTCTGACAAAAACTGATCCCGGATGTATTTATTACCCGCTCTTGGACCGTCCTACACAAGGACCAAGATGAAGAAAGGAAGACCTTTAGAATATTTTCAAGACTGGTTATCTTGAGCAAGCAAGCAGAGTGCATTTTCAGCGCAGCGAGCGAGAGACGGCTAGGGAAGAGAGAATATGCCTTGGAAATTTATCGATTGATATGGTTATATTAAGACAGCCATAGTGATCGCTTCAATACTAAGGTACTCGCTAGTTCGAATTTATATCTTGGTGGTAATGCCCCTCTTTCGATCGATGACCCTGCTCCCGCGGGTTGGCTCTTCAGCTCGTGATGTGGAAAGTCCTGCAGTGTATACGACGATATGGATAGGTATGGACCACGGCACGGATATGTCTATAGATATTGTTGACTACCTATCTAAGGCTGAAGCGAGAATAAGAATAGACGATCTGAGGTAAGAGACCTGAATTGCCTGCCACTGGCCTCCCGTGCCGCAGATAGCCCCTTTGCGGGCCGAGTGGACCTTGCAACAAGACCGTTTCTATTCCTAGCCCCACAGCTATAACAAGCCGGAACAGCCATCGATATAGGGCGATTACCATGTGCACAGCGCATCGTAGATTATCCGCTTCTTCTTTCAATCAGGCCGACTAGCTATCCGCACTCGCGTCCAATAGCTTCCTGTGGCTCTCCATGGCTCCCTTCGTAAACGATGCGAAGTCCTCTATTTTCGTAAATTTAGACCCGCTTGGGCCACCATCAAAGACCTCCATGGAGAACCAGCCCCTGAAGCCCGTCCCCAGCACCGCTTTCACAACCTGCACCACAGGCAGATATCCACCGTTGAAAGGATACGGTCTGTAGCTATGGCTCCATCTGGCCCTCGGTTTCAACCCATCCACAACCTCGTCTCTTATAGGCGTGGTCATTTTGTAAGCGTCTGATATTTGAAGAAGGTAGATTTTCTCAGGAGGGACTTCGCGCGTTAGAGCGAGGAGCGAAGCTTTGAAGTTCATTTCAAGTTTATGCTGGATCCCTTTGTCAGAGATGAGGCCGTGGGACGTCGTGGGATCGCCGTATTCGCCGCCGGCAGTCTGGAAAGTGTCAAGACAGAGACCGACGTTTGGTCTATCAACCTCCTTGATGATTTCCCATACATTTTGCCAAGTTGGCCTGGGGAGGTGTTAGTATTCTTGAGGATTGGGAAGAGCAGAGGGTAAATAACGCACGCATGAGTCGACCAGCACCAGTTTTCATACGCCAGACGCAACTTGTGCTCAGCCAGCATGTCTGCCAGCTCGCGGATATCGGAGACTATGTCTTCCTTTGACGTCGAGATATTTGGCGAGTCACTGGAGCCCACCTGTAACATATCGGTGCCGACACTCTGCATGATACGAATCCAGCCCTTCGCCCTCTCGAATGCCTCCTTCCTCTCCTTACTCCCCTTCTTCCAGCCCTCGAAATTGGAGAACGGCTGCAGCATGATGATTTTCAGGTTGGATTGCTCGCAGATCATCTTCACCCCCTTTCCTGCTTCACACAAGCGATCATAATCATCCTCTTTGATCTCCTTTTTGTGGTACTCGGAAGCAAAAGAAACAAGATCGGGGAAGCCGAGCTCCACTCCCTTGAAGCCGGCCGAGGAGATGGCAGACAATTTCAACAGGAGAGAGTCGGACGGTTTACCGAGGGAAACAGTCGCGAAGGAGGTAGGGATTGAGTCTAGGGAGGAGCGAGGGATGCTCACTTTTATGACTTTGTTGGTGAGGGGATCCATTGTAGAGGTATGCTTTTGGTAAAGGGATCGTCCACTGCGATATCTTTGTGTTTGTATCTGGGAGAGGAGAAGGGCGCGGAGGAGTTGTAGAGTATCTTATGACGTAGGGCGGGGCCTGAGACACGTGACGCGCACGATAGGAAGTCCGGCTGCTTATCATGATCTCTTGAGGCGGTCAGTAGAGAATTCCCTATCGATAGAGTGAACAGGTCAAGAGTGACGTGCGATTGAATGAAGACTTAAGAGAAAAAGGGCGGGAGCCGGTGCAATGGTGAAGGGCCAATGAAAATGTAATCGATGTTCCCGGGTATCTTGATTTTAAGGGAGGAAACTGAGCCGCCCCTCGTTACTCCAACTTCCAGCTTCCAACTTCCAACTTGCTGCCCGTAGACAGATAAATGCCAGAATATACACATACCTCAACCACGCAAGCCAACTCCCAACATCTATCACTTCCTGAACTCCTCCTTCTGCTCTAAAGTCTGTGAAATGAATCCTCTCAACGCAGCCCACCTGCTCCCTGTCGCAGTGGACTGTGCCTGCGTACCCTCACCACCCTCTGTCTGCATATTATTCGTATCCGTGTTGGCAACACTCTGTGTCCGTCCAGCTACCAACTGCGCCATATTCTTCCCAAACCTCTCCCTCTCCATCTTCTCCAATTTCTCCTTCCGTTTTGTCGCTCCCGGTCTGCTCCTCATAGATTTCTGCTTGATCTTCCCCTCTGCCGCAGCATCTCCCCCACCCAAGCCCCCTAGATCTTGTAAATCAGGCAACGCATCCGCCAAGCTTTCCATGGTGGTGACCAGCTTCTTGCTCGGCCGTCGTCGCTTCAAGGGTTTCTTGTGTGCTTTCTCGATGCGGTTCACGAAGGCGGAATGCTTGATGATCCGCTTGTCTTTCTTGGAATTGATAAAACGGTCGGATATCTCTGCGCCTTCGCGATGTACCGCTGGACGTGCCATCAGGCCGGATCCAGACTTGGGAGCGCTGGCTTTGGAGCGCATGGAGGGGCGCTTTTTGGGAGCGGTCGGCGCCTTGAGGGTTGTTTGTTAGGCTCTGCAAAAGAAAGTACGGGAATGGGTAGTACTACCATGATTGCAAAGAGTCAAGATCAAACTCAGCAACTGAGGAATCTTGACCTGTGTCGTGGTATACAAAAATCGAGGTTGTGGAGGAGTTGGAAAAGTTCAAGCGAACAAAAAAGTTCGCGACGATTTCAGCCTTGCTTGAGGCGACTTCCACAACACACCGAAAAATCAGATAAGGAATATGGAATCAGCCAGCGCCAGCGCACAGGCTTTGAGAGAGCAAATAGCTGCGACAGAAGCTCGTCTTCAGAAGCTGAAGGATGAATTAGCCCAAGTGGAAGCTTCTGATGCAGCACGATATCTGAATGGTTTGTCGCTGAACGGCGGTCCCGTGACTCCGCAGAATGGCAGCGCCAAATGGCCACTGTTGAATGAGGAATATCAAAGATATGGAAGGCAGATGATAGTCCCTAGTATTGGCATTCAAGGTCTTCACTTTCTGTCTTTTTCGGCATTTGACTCCCGCTGACCCAAGCAGGCCAACTCCGTCTGAAATCCTCCTCGGTCCTTATCATCGGAGCTGGTGGCCTAGGATGTCCAGCTGCTGCATACATTGCTGGCGCTGGTGTAGGCACCATAGGAATCGTGGATGGTGATACGGTTGAGACATCGAATCTACACCGTCAAATACTGCACAGTACGAGTAAAGTAGGGATGCGGAAAGCCGAATCTGCCATCAGCTATCTGAAATCGTTCGTTTCCTTCGCCATTCTCCAATTCCCCCTTCGCTTTCTTTCTTATTGCTGAATCTTCTCTAGACTGAACCCAAACCCTACCTACATCGCGCATACCGAGCATATCTCTCCCCAAAATGCCCAGGAGATTGTAGAAAGATATGATCTGGTGCTCGATTGCACAGATAACCCCGCATCTCGCTACCTCATCTCAGACGTCTGCGTTCTTCTCTCCAAACCGCTGGTTTCCGCGTCTGCACTTCGCACCGATGGCCAGCTGATAGTTCTCAATTCTCCCCCTTTGCCACCCGGCAATGAGGCAGGAGGGCCTTGCTACAGATGCGTGTTCCCGAAACCTCCACCCGCGGAAAGCGTGGTGAGTTGCGGGGATGGAGGTATTCTGGGCCCGGTGGTGGGCGTCATGGGTGTTCTCCAAGCGGTGGAAGCTATCAAGATTATCGTCGAGGGGAAGTTGGCCCCTAGCCCAGAGATCCAAGAGGGATTGAAGGCCACGCCAACGTCCATGCTGCTCTTCTCAGCGCTCAGCCCACAACCGTTCCGAAGTGTAAGGTTACGATCCAGGAGACCAGGATGCTTCGCTTGTTCTAAGGACTCGGGCTTGAGTTTAGAGGGCTTACAAAGTGGCAGTTTGGATTATGTCCTTTTTTGCGGCCTTGCCTCATCGGCTAATGTCTTGACCCCCGAGGAGAGGATAGAGGCAGCCGAATATGCCAAGATCAGAGAGAGGGAGCACTTACTATTGGATGTCAGGGAGAAGGTGCAGTTTGATATATGCCACCTTGATGGGAGTATCAATATCCCTTTCTCAGCCTTCCAGGGCGGGGCTAAAGCCGAGAATGATGGAAAAGTCCCGACTTGGCTACCGGAGTCATTGCCCAAGGAGGCGCCGATATATGTTGTCTGCAGATTGGGAAATGATAGTCAGGTTGTGACGAGGAAACTAAAAGAGAGTGGGCTAGATTCTGGTGGGAAGAGGTGGATAGGGGATATACGGGGTGGACTTAAGGCTTGGAAACAGCAAGTCGATGAGAATTGGCCTGAATATTAACTTTGGGAGGAGATTTAGTTTTTATTTATACACAGAGCAGAACAAGCTTGGTAATACAAAGGAGATCTGTGTGTCACGAACGCCATTTTCGTAGCTTACAATACATGCGTTTACGATACATGTGTAGCCACCGATCCCATTCCATTGTGCCCCGAATATTCAACCATCCAATGCTAAATTCCACAACTATCCCACCATCGAGTAGGGAAGGGATCAGAGGTAAGTCTGTCGCTTCTTGTTGAAAGCCCTCTGGTCCTTCAACCATTGCCGGTAACCAGCCACACTGGCGATCTTCTCTCCGTAATAATCTAATATCTCGTTAGCATCCCCTCTCCCAGCATAAACTCCCTAACTGTTAAAGGAACCAAGACTCACCAGGCACCGGATTCGCCATACTGCTCGCACTGGGGTCGACCCTAAACTTCTTCACTCTTCTATAAAACTCCTTCTCCTTCTCATCCATCTGTGTTCTAAACCTCCTATTCTGCAAGTTGAAAACCCCCGTCCCGAGAATGGGTCCCACCAGCCATCCCGCCCCAGCACATGTAAATGTCACCAGTCCCAGAGAGATGAAGGGATCCAGCGGCAATTGCGAGACCAGCGCGTCCATGTTCGCGGAGCTGACCAGCGCCGCCCCGGACACGAACCCCATCGCCGAAGTCGTGATTGAGGATCCCAACTGGTAGAAGCGCCGTCGGCGTCGGAGGCGGAAGAAAGTGTTCCAGTCGAGGATCTCGGTCGGTTTCTTGTTGCTACTTGTGCTCTGGGCGCTGGATGGCGAAGACCCCTGGGCTGAGGATACGGAGGAGGCACAGCGGATGCTGGATGAGGTAGCTGGGAATACTACATTGTGTTTGGGGAGAGGGACTCGTCGGCGTGTGATTGTGCGCGAGGGGTCGGGGGTAGGTCGAAAGCTGCTGGGCGCGGTGGTGTGGTATGCGCAGGGTGTGAGGATTGTGGGTTGTATCCTGCAGCCCAGGACTGCAGTGCGCAGGTTGGGCGCTTTGCACAGCATGGTGGGTTGGTATTGGTGATGGTGGTTCTGAAGAAGTCTTGGTGGAGTCTTGAGGTCAACAGCTTGAAATATTGACGGAGAGGCGCGCTTAAGCGTCAAGCCCACCAATGAGGATTGAGTAGATACCTATCATTCAGAGAACAAGCCGTGACTTATGGAGGATCCAGTATTCTTACTCTCTAAAGAGGATCAATTCTCTAATATTCTTTTGCTACTTCTATCTCATCAATACCCTTCCAGCAGCTGCATCGACAAACCGTCCGATTATCACGTGATTTGGCTGCAGGAGAAGCTGTTTGACGCTTTAACGATCTAAAGTCTAACTGGCTCTTTTCTCACCTATCGCATTTACTGTACCAGCAACGGTAAAAGGGGCCTTTATCGGATTTCGGTTAGAGAGTTTCGGACGACGGTGTTTGGGCTCTCCTTCGCTACCCCTTATTTCTCTTGCACAGTGCGCGCAGAACGTCTTCAAGTAGATCGAAACAAGGTGGTTGAATTCAATCCAATTCAGAATTTGAGTAATTCAACTTCAATCAATTCGGGTTCAATCTACTTTCGGTTCATTCGCCACTTCAAATACAGTTTTTTACCTCCCATGCACCACTGGATAGATCCTTTTATACGGTACAAATTACACAATGGCCGGCAGCCTACCTAGCAACTGAACGCCGTTGAAATGAATTGGTTGTAGCTTGTGAATCTTATTTCATTATGACTTCATTTATATATTACATTGCCTTTGAAATCTCATATCTTCCGTTCTGATAACCCAGATAGGTATCTTGTTTACTATCATAGGCCTTTGCGGACCAATGCGGCAATCACGACATCGCAGCAGATCCATCGCCATCGGCCCCAGCCAATAGGAGCACGCCTCAGCCTTGCCTATGACCCTCACTCTCACACAAGGCTCTTCTCTCAGATTCCTGGTCGTGTATCTCTGTATATCTTCACTTCTTCACTTGCAAGTGTCGAGAATTATATTGACCAAGTGGTTTCCAATATGAAAGTATTGTCTTTTCCCCTGTCCTGTCCTTATCTCTCCTCTGCCGAGCCTAAACGGCCCCGCAACCAATCATCCCCACTGGCGATGTTTTCCTCCAGTTCCCGTGTGCGTAAGCAACGCAGACGACCTCTGTTCACTGCCATCGTCTTCTCCTTGACGTTTCCTTCGTTCTGCTTGTTTCATACCCTCTCTTCTCTCTCTTTCCCATACGTTTGACTGGCTAGCCAATCAATCAAGTGAGGATCTCCGGCTTGTCCTCGTCGAACACCTCCTTCTACACAACCCTTCACTCGTTATCCTCTACCAAGATGGCCTCACACGAATCAACACCCGCACGCCTTCGTGGCGAACAGATATACCGTGCCCTCCAAAACTTCTGGCCCCTCTCTAGGCCCAGCGCTCCACCCACCGCCCAACTCCCACTCACCACCCCGGCCCGCCTCTCCTCCACCTCCTCGCAGACCATTCTCTACCTAGCCTACGGCTCCAACCTCTCCGCCAAGACCTTCAAAGGCATGCGGGGCATCCAACCGCTCTCCGCTATCCCTGTGCAAGTCCCGTCCCTCTCCCTCACCTTCGACCTCCCGGGGATCCCCTACAAAGAACCCTGCTTCGCCAACACCTGCTATCGATCCTCCTCCTCGCCCTCCTCTCGCTGGCCGCACGGCCTCATCGGCGTCGTCTACGAAGTCACGCCCGCCGACTACCGCACCATCATCGCTACCGAAGGCGGCGGCTCTAGCTATCTCGACATCACCGTACCCTGCCACCCGCTCCGCTCGACTCCCGACAACAACAGCGCGCCCTTCCTCGCACACACGCTCCTCTGCCCACAAACCGACAAGGCCCGCGCCTTGCGTCCGGACCCTACCTACGCGCAGCCGTCGCCGCGCTATCTCAAACTGATCACGGATGGTGCGGAAGAGCACCAGCTCCCAGCCTCCTACCTCGCCTACCTCTACAGTCTGCGCGCGTATCGGATCACGACCATCCGGCAGCGCATCGGGCAGGTCTGGTTCCTGGGCATCTGGGCCCCGATCCTAGCGCTGCTTCTCGGGCTGGGGAAAGTGCTAGCGGATGACGAGGGCAGGATTCCCGGGTGGTTGGCCAGGCTTATGGAAGGTGTGACGTGGGCCATGTGGGCCATGTATGATGGCTTTTTTAAAAGGGTTTTTGGAGATGGGGAGAGGACTTTGGGGGATGATTATGGGGATGAGGAGATGGGAGGGGAGGGGAAAGAGGGTTGGGCATGGAGCGTGCTGCGGGAAAAAGGGATACGTTTGGATGATAGTTGAATGTCTATTAAAACAATAAGCTACCTAAGTAATGAAATGAAAACACAGCGAACTCTCTAATAATAACAAAATCCCTCAATCCTTCACGCCATAGGTATCCAATACATGCATCCGGTCTCGAAAAAAACTTACCTGTCCCCCTGTTATAGGAGGAGGGTGAGGTACCTAAATGCTGATATCACGTGATACGCACTACACAACCTTAAGAGTTCCTAGGTACCTTAGGTATTGAGAAGTTAGAAGTCCAAGGAGAGAAATGCAGAGTTTGATGGATTAGATGACTAGGGGGCTGGGATTTGTTTTTTTTTTTTTTTCGTTTGGAAGAAGGAGGGACGAGAAGGAAGGGGGGAGGTATGGATGGAGGAGGACATATACTTCAAAAGCAATGAAAATAGAAGGAAGTTAGTTAAGGTATCTTCTCGACTTGACTTTATTATCTAAGGTATCTTCTCCCTTTGCTAGAGACGTATGTCAAATACACATCCATCCCTTCACTAAATCTTGTAGAAGAGGGTATGAATATGATCTGGCTCGATCTGATTTAATTCTATTTTTTAGCAAAAGGCAAAGCGACAGACCAAGCATGTACACGCATGCGCACTCCACTTACAACTCCTTGCCTACTTAGCTACATACAACTCCCCCAGGGTTCATCACTCATCACTCATCACTCATCACCTCGCAACTCCCCGCCTCCAACTAACTCCCCAAGATACATACATTTTCGTCTACGAGAATTGCTTGTCGTAGTCTGTCAAGGTGAAGCGGTATTTGACGTCGTTTTTTTTGAGTCGCGTTACTGCAGTGCGTATGATGTTAGTCCTCATATCTGCATTTCCGGGGGGTTTGGAAAAGAAAGGAAAAACAAGACATACCCGCCTCCGCCAATCCCTTCTCCGAGATAGGGATCTTTTCAACCCAACTTTTCAGCCCTTTATCCGCAGCCAGGTTCAACATTCGGATCATCTCCTTACGGGATCCCAAATGCGTCGCTCCAATCAAACATCCATTCGCTATAAACGTAGTTGACCTAACCTCCTGACCCGCGCCCTCGGGCAACCCAACGCTGATCCAGCGGCCATGCACATCCAGCAGGGACAGATACTTCTCCAACTCAAATCCCTCGGTGCTGTTCGCCGAGTTGACAATGAGGTCAAACGTCATGCGGTGCGGCACCTCCCAGTCCTTGTCCGCCGTGGCGATGAACCCATCAGCCCCGAGCGTCTTGGCGTCTGCTTCCTTGGCGTGCGTGCGTGAGATCGCCCACGTCTCGGCCCCGAGCGCTTTCGCCCACATGATCCCGAAGTGCCCGATGCCGCCGAGTCCCACGATGCCGACTTTCTTGCCGGGGCCGGCGCCGTTGCGCACCAGGGGCGAGAAGGCTGTCAGACCCGCGCAGAGCATCGGCGCTGCGATGTGCGTCTCCAGCGCGTCGGGGATGGGGAATACCCAATGCTGATTTTCACCTCTTCGTTAGCTCAGATCATGAAATCCGAAGAGGGGGAACTAACCTCGTGCACGCGGATATGGCTTGCGAACCCACCATTCGTAACGATATCCGTGCCAGGCCAGATGGCACCATAGGTATCAATCTGATGCACGCAATAAGTCTCATCGTCGTTCTTGCACTGCTTGCACTCCAAACACGAGTAGATCTGGGCGCCGACGCCGACGCGCTCGCCCTCCTTGATCAGCGTCACTTTGGGCCCGACCCGCACCGCTTTCCCGATGATTTCGTGGCCGCAGCAGAAGGGGAAGTTCTTGGCGCCCCAGCCGCCGGTGATGGTGTGCACGTCGGAGCCGCAGACGCCGCAGGCTTCGATCTTCACGTCGACATCGTGGTCTTCGAATGGCTTGGGTTTGAACTGGAGAAGGGGTGTTAGCAAGGAGGGCTCGAGATCGCTATCGTGCTGTGGTGGGGAGGGGGAGGGGGAGGGGATTCGTGGATAAGCACCTCTCTCTTAGTGAAAGTAGTCCACGTCTCCGAGGAGTCGGTCTGAAAGCCTTCAAAAGTATCGGGATACATGATTTCCGTACTTTATATTTGTTCAATTCCCTTGTGTCTATAAATCTTTGCTTTTTGCTTTTGGTGTTGAAGAAGGAAGACGGAAGAAGGAATAACTAACACCTTCCTTCGCACGAATATTTTGCTACATCGCTGACCCCTCTATTAATAATAATAGCCGATGGCGGGGGGTTCATAACAGGAAGGCAGGTCGCCCGAACGAATCGATCTGATCGAGAATGGGGGTTTTCCCCTTTCCTGGTTCATCGGTTCATCGTTCGTGCCTTCTGTGAGGTGGGATTTTGTCGGCACGGCAACTGACGGGTATTCGCACGGCTCGGCCGCCAGATGCCGCCAATGGGCGCGAGGCGACGGAGTTGAAAGGCGGGCCACGATCAGCAGAGCGGAATACTTTTGTTGCCATTCTCAAGTCTCAGGATCCACTTGAATGCTGTCAAGTCCACAATGCTGAATGAAGACTTTCAACTCTTTCAACGTTGGCTTGAAATGGGATTGACCTGGGGTTAACATAGGAGGAACACATAAAACCTCTGCTGGGGAGTGGAATATCATGGTCTTGAACATAGGAAATATTCATAGCCGGCAATCTCTGTCTTATCTATTGCTCCTTTCCTTTCGTCTCTGCCTTTCCGCCATTGTCCTATCCATTTGCGCCTTGCCATCCCAAGTGTGTACCCATGAATTCGTCCAGTCATTCCATCATTCCAGCCATGTCCAATTTCTTCCCTTTCCCTAGAGGCTTCCCCGCCTTTCCATTTAGTCTTCTCACCCTTCACGTCGACAGCTGAGAGATGTCATACTGCGCCGTATCATGATACAGATCGATCAGACAGCCTGCGCTCCACGCCTGCGTTGGACTCTACAATGACCATTAGTACCGGCATCGTGCAAAAGAGACTGAAAACCAGAAACCTACCGAATCATGACAATACTCTCCATTCTTATTCGTTAGCTCCGTCAACCCCGCCCATGGACTCTCTTGGATATGCTTCTTACACCCAACCAATCGTTGTGTGATCTGTTGGAATGCCTCCGTCCTCTCTGCTGGCCCCTTTCTCCTCTTCAGGTCGAATTTCAGTAATGCACGCAAGAAGAACCCAGTGGGCCAGAGCCATTCAGGACCTTGGTGGTAATTCCTGCCTTTGCTTGTTGCGAAGTCGTTGGAATCTTCGGAATTATTGTAGTACGGACGATAGTTGAGATCAGCGGGGTCGAGAGTCGCCATCCCAGTAGGCCCACGTAGGACCTTATCAGCAAGGATGAGGGCGTGCAAGGCATGGGCATCGACGAAGAGGTCGGGAGCGACCGTCATAGCGATGGGGAAGTTGGCGCGAAGCTGGTAGTCCTCGTATTCCTTGCCGCTCTTGTAAAGATCTTTGTAGATCCCTCTGCGATTGATGATATGCGGGTTCACATCATATGACTTGTCGTCTTTGAAATTCAAGGGAACGTAGTAGCAGCGCTCAAAGTTGTTATGGATTCGGGCCGCCCAGTCCACGAAGGTGATCACCTTCATATTGGGGTCCGAAGTGCTGACACCAGCGTATCTATACTTGCCTTCCTTGTGTAGCTGGGCAACCCATTTGATTGCACTGTATGCGAGACCAGTGATTTCGATAGCTGCGCCGTCACGTGGGGTACCAGGGACGCCTTTGCTGTTTGCACGTTCGCTCTCGCCCATCTTATCCATCCATGTTCCACAGTTGTTTTGGTTACCACCGAAGATAAACCCGGTGGACCAGTCAACTTTGACATCAATCTGGAAGCCTTCAGGCTTCATCTGCATATCGAGATTTGGACCGGCATTGGCCTCACGGAAGGACATTCCAGTTGCGTGGCGTTGAAGTGCTTCCTGGATAATGTCTTCAATGGTCGAGGTTTTGGAGTATGCTCTTGGATCGTCCGAAGGGAACCAGGTGTCATCGTATGGGAGAAAGCGGCGAGAGACCTTCTCTTTCAAGATATCTAACCCGTTGGGGACAATTTTGGTGTAGTCTTGGATGGTTTGAAGCATGAACCATATGGCATCACGAGCATTGTATCGGGGTTCCTTGCCGCTGCCCAGAAGATTAGGAACCATACCGTGCTTCATGACGCTTGCAAAAGCAATGATGTGCTCTTTGCACTCGGCATATCGACCGGTCCCAAGACAGAGGCCTCGAGCGGATATGAAAACATCTCGTCCCCAGCACCTAGCCCACTCCACTGCGAAATGTGGCAGGCCCGCTGCCATAGATGGCACCAACTTATTTGGATATAATGAAGCAGATTTGACAATTCCAATCTGCTGCACGCTGACCATCGCTAAACTCTGCAAGAACCATTGTCCATTACGAACATTATCGTTCATGAGTTCAAGGCCACGGTCCCATGCAGCCATGTAAGCTGTCCGGATTACCAATCCGAAATATCTGGGAAGTAAGAAACTGGGTACTTTTCGAATCGCATCGAAACGTTCCTTCAGCCACTGTGCTGGCTTTAACAGTTTCACATATCCATCTTTCTTGGATATCTTTTCCAGTCGACCTGAAATGTAATCAAGCGCCCATTGCCCATTGCGAAGATTTTGGCAGAGGGCGTGTGCTAAATCGTTGTTCTTGATAATATCCTTTAACACACTCCACCACCCTTGCAAGCCTGCATAGACGAGCTTCCCGTGCCCTGGGATATCGTAGCATCCATCCTTGCCATCACTCTCAGCCAGCTCCTCAGCCTCGCATCGGTAGAGAACAAAGTTGAGATCTACCAGATCCACCTCCCTGAAGGCTGCATTTGCGCCAGAGGTGACGTATGTATCAAGACCAACTGAGTGTTCCGCCGAAGGAATCCAGGTCTCGAATAGAGCTATACTTCCAGGAGGAAATTTGTCACAGACAGAGATGATCGTGTCATCTCCTTTTGTTTCTGCTTCAACTCCAGTTAGATCGACGACCTTACTAGGGAGACCCCTGAGATTCTTTTTGTCCTCCAAAACCTCTCTCATAGCCTCTTCACTAGTATCGACCTCGAGCATCCAGCTTCCAAGATGGCGAGCTTTGGTACCAGTCAGGTGAACAGGGCTGAGCACTCCATTTCCGTTGCCATATCCTGGGAAGGCAGTATGAGCAATAAGAAAGTACCCTTTTCGGGACCCTGGATGAACGCGGTGAACCGTGATATACTGGTCTTCGTGATGGACATGGGTTTCCTCATATCCGTCTTTGCCCATGAGAGTGTGGATCTGATTCAATAGTTTCTTGATTCCGCCAATGCCACCTTGGCCACCACCAATCTGGATAGGCTTACCGGAAGACGAGGCTGATTCATACAGCCTGGTCTCGTGAACAAGGTCCACCAGCTTTGGGTAGATTTCATCATAGCCCATAACACTACCAGTTGCACTGGCACACATGCTAACAAGAGCTGCATTTGGCAATGTGTCTCGGGCATCGCGCTTTTGGGCAGGAACTTCATTGTCGTGGGTGCAGTCCATGAAAAGCGCATGGACTGGTGTCTGCTTAATTCTTCGAATGATATCGCGCTTGAGTTGCCCATTTCTCTGCCCCTTGGCTGGCTTCTGGTCAGCACCGAAGACTTCGTCAACCTCGAAGCTTCCAATGGGACGGCCACCATGCCGATGTACGAGCCGACTGAGTTCGCCCGTACCCCACGCTTGCATGGCTTCTCGGATTAGAGAACTAATACCGAGGCGTCTGACGAATACATAATCCATCTCTTCTGAGCCGGTGAAGAGCTCAGCTACCACGAAGAGATTCGGACGAACTCTTCTTGCCTCGTCCAGAAGGAACTCAGCGACGTGGATAGGAGTGGAGTGGCAATTGTCGATACGGAATCCTGCAAAATATTTCGCCATCAAACGGGTATACTTTGCCATATAATCCCATAAGTAGGGGCTGTCTTCCCTTGAACTTCCATATCGAAGTTTTACACAGTCACCCCAGACAATGACCTCGCGACGAAGATAAGCCCGTGATTTCGGGCCTGCATTATCGATCAGGGCGTTAGCAGCCCAAATCCAGCCGTTGTTGACTAGAGCGAGATCTTCCTTCTTGTGCTTCTGTGTGATGGAGTTCTGGGGTAGTCGAGTGAAGTAAGTTTCGATTAGAGGATTTTTTTCATTGATAGGACCCAGTTTTGGTCCGTGGTCATCAAGTCTGACATACTTGATACGATTGGAGAGCTGCTCCAGAATCTCCGCAACGTCTACATCGTATTCCTTATAATAAGGAAGATTCAATTCGTCTAGAATATGAATCAGACGACTTCGCGCTGCTCTTCTGTCGGCCGAGTCCGAGGCATCCCCTTCATAGCGCCCGAAGATGGCTGTCAAGAAAGCTGCTCCGATCTTGGGGTCTACTCGTCTCCTGAATCTCTCGCCAAGCCTATCCGTGTTAAGGATTCCCTTCTCTCTGAGGAGTTTTGCTTGTTCTACAGGCGTCGCGTTCTTGATATAATCCAGACCTCCAGTACCAGAATCGCCAAACCCACCTGGAGGAAATGTAATGCTGCCCTGAGTCCATGCCTCAACCACTGCGTCTGCATCACGCTCAACATCAATGACATAATACTCCCAAAGTCTGACCTTCGCAATCACGTGCTCTTTAATGCCGTCCATGATTTTGAGAAGATCATCCACTGACTCCAATGTAGTCGGAAGACCAAGAATCTTCAGATCTCTGCTGAACTCCAGGAGCTTCGTGTCCAGTTCCAAGGCTGATATTAGCCACGGGGCTGTCGAGACATTGTATCCGACTTCCGGGTGTTCTTGGAGCCATTTACTGTTATTTGCAGTATGATTCCAGACCACATCCGTAAGACCCAGAAGATTGTGTCTGTTCTCCAGGCTTTCAACTAGCTTGGCAACATCAGCCTCGCCGTTGGGGAAACATTCCGGATCCCAAGCCAGTTGGTCGCAGATACTGTATGGTGAGTTTGATGATCCACGATGCTGCAATGGGGTAAAGTGAACCATGTTATAACCTCTTTCACTGATTCCCCCTAGATGCTTCTCCCAATCAGTTGGGTACTTCCCCATGAATTTGGAAATCAGAGAGATGATTGATAATGCTGCCAACGGCACCCGCTGCCCCTTCAGTGTGAGGCGCGGGGCAACATCGATATAGTATGTTGGGGTCCTGGTTGGTTCGAGCGATTTGGTAGTAGTTTCAGATAGGTCGGGGAGAGGGGTGTAGGTAGTGTAGAAAGCAAAAGCGCCTGCGCCGTGGATTGGTATGGATATTTCAAGAGTGCGGTTGAAATCGGGGTGAAGTCTGGGTCTCTGTTAGTCGGCGAGCTCTTGCTATACGCAAGTCTCTTACTTGAATTCTCGAAACTTGTCCCTCCGGAATTCCGCGCCCACCTCTGGGATATTGACCCAAAGACTGCCATGTCTGCAGATTGAAGATGTCCCTTCAATGGCGAAGCGCACCGTTATTGGGGCATTGCTCTTGGGCGTGAGATAGATGTACTCTCCGGGAACATCAGGACTCCCATCGTCCTTCAAAGGGAGTAAGTAAATCTCGTTTGAGTCCATTGTCCTCGGAAGCACTGATGATCGAGGTCGGGGACGTGTATTGGGCGCGGTTCCCCGATATAAAGTATTTGGGTTGAGCCTTCGAGATGGGACGAGGCTGTGTGGCGCCGCAGTCTGACGGCGAGGATTCAAGCTGGCGGTTTGGGATCAACAGGAAGGGATGCGGAACGGAACGGCGAGAGCCAGGAAAGCCTCAAGAGGATGATGCTAAGAGCATTGGAGAAGAGGCTGGAGGGGGCTGTAGGTATTTAAAGATCTTCTGAGCGACCAAGTAAGTCCTCGTGTGAAGCTCAGTCTTAACCCGCATGGCAACGACGTCATGAATCAGGTACAGCACCGGCCAGCGACGGAGGAACCCCTGCGGGGGGATCCGGTAAATGCATCAGAAACCTCTATATTGGCGCTTGAGTTTACTGTATATTATTCCATGTTTGGGTGCGTGGTGACGCTTGTATTTCCCTATCAACCATCTTATGTTACCTTCCTCGGTACCACGGCTCTGTGAACCGCCGCTTCACAGATATCAAGATATGCGCAAGTCTTCTCATTCCCCACGCAGAACCTCACCAAAAGAGGCAATCACCATTGTTGGGAATTGAGGCGGGTAATGGACCAGTGACAGCTGGACTGGCGGCGCTCCCCTGTGCCCTTCGGCCAAAGGAGCTTGCTTCACATGGTCCTGGTCGTGGCAATAAATAACCACAATCCTGTCTTGAACCTGCGCCTCTCTCGACTCTTTCCCAGAGGAATGCTGGATCCGTTTTCTTCTGTTGCATTTGTGGCATTTTGTTCCATTTGTCCCATCTGTTCCATCTGCTCTATCTGTCGCATCTGTCGCATCAGTTGCATCAGTTCCATCCCATAGAAAAACCATAGAAAAGCCAGCTCGGCATTCAGCAAGCCTTCTCCCGCACCATTCCCCTTTCGTAGGCGGTGACCCCCCGCAAAATCGCAACTCCCTGATTTCTTGGTTGGACGTTTCGCACCAACAAAAAACAAACCCCTCCTGTCCGACAGAGGCACATCCCAGACCTGTGAAAATTACGGAGGAAAGTACTACTGTACATACAGTCCTCCTGCTGCACACGAGACCCAGCCGAGGCACTTGCCTCCCCCCTTCTCCCTCTTCTCCGTCTTCACTTTCTTTTGCTTCCTTCACTTGAATTCGAGAGTATCCCAAGAAGTCCCCCCCCTCTATGTCCATCTTTACATCAAACGCAAGCCAGGCTGCGAGAAGAATACTCCAAGCCTCCAACCATCTTACGCCACCTCAGATCTCCAAGATGGCTACCCTAGGGGCGTATGCGAAGAAGCACAAGGTGACGGTCGTAGGATCCGGAAACTGGTGGGTAGTTCCCTACATACCTTGCTTATTGCAGTACCAACTAAACCATTGAAGGGGCTCTACAATTGCCAAGATCGTCGCCGAAAACACCAGAGAGCATACCGACCTCTTCGAAGAGCACGTCCAGATGTGGGTTTACGAAGAAGAAGTTACCCTTCCAGCATTTTCAAAATACAACAAGTCCGCCACCCCATCACCCCAAAAACTCACCGACATCATCAACACCCATCACGAGAACGTGAAATACCTCCCCGACATCAAACTCCCCCCCAATCTAGTTGCCAATCCCTCGATCCAAGACGCCGTTCGAGACTCCACGATCTTGATCTTCAACCTTCCTCACCAATTCATCAAGAGTATCTCCAAACAACTACAAGGGCACATCCTCCCCTACGCCCGCGGCATCTCCTGCATAAAGGGCGTGAACGTAACGTCGTCTGAGATCTCCTTGTTCAGCGAGTGGATCGGCGAGGGCCTTGGGATCTACTGTGGGGCACTCTCAGGTGCGAACATCGCCAGCGAGATCGCCGCAGAGAAATGGTCCGAGACCACCATTGCGTATGATCCCCCGCCTGTTGATTCTCGCGTGGGCACGCCGGCAGGACCCAGCCCTAGCAGCTCGCAAATCAACCTGAAGATTACGCCGGTGGATGGTGAGCTTAAAAACGTCAAGGGGCAGGTGAGCAAGGTGAAATTGAAGGCCCTACCCTCCGACTATCCGCCGCTGGATCATGCCATCTTCAAAACCCTGTTCCATCGCCCTTACTTCCACGTGCGTATGGTGTCAGATGTAGCGGGGGTTTCACTCGGTGGTGCATTGAAGAACATCGTTGCGTTGGCAGCAGGTTTTGTTGAGGGACGGGGATGGGGCGATAATGCCAAGGCAGCAGTGATGCGCGTGGGCTTGCTAGAGATGGTAAAATTCGGGCAGGAGTTTTTCGGGGAGACAGTGCATGCGGGGACGTTCACAGAAGAGAGTTGTGGCGTTGCAGATCTGATCACGAGTTGCTCAGGGGGGAGAAACTTCCGCTGTGCCAAACTGGCTGTCGAGAGGAATGTTAGTGTGGATGAGGTGGAAAAGACGGAGTTGAATGGGCAGAAGTTGCAGGGTACGAGTACGGCGAAGGAGGTCAATATGTTCTTGAAGGCGAAGGGAAAGGAGGCTGATTATCCCCTTTTTACTGCGGTAATTGGTAAGTTGCAATGGTCTCTTGGATGATGCGCACATTTCACTGACATCTCACAGATATTCTGGAGGGCCGGAATACAGTCGATGATATCCCGGATTTGCTATCCAGGGCTGATGATGTATGAATTGACGACAATTCGATTAATGCGAGAGCCATGCGACAATAGAGGTTTTAGAGTCCTTCAGATAGAGGGTCGTTTTTATATGAATAGATCCCGCTTCTCGATGTCTAGACAGGAAGTCGATCGGGCAAATTGATATATCTTAACAACCTCACGATGTTCTCAATGACTGATCATCACCATTCCTGTAACGGGAAAACTTCGCCAGTGTGGGTGATAGAATCTTCTTCGTTCATTTCCAGATTATCCCCTTTCCCTTCTTGATCCGGTGAGCTCTTTAGGTATAAACTTAGCTGCATCACTGCCATCACACTCACAACCCCTAATCGCCAGTCCTCTCAGCATCCAAAATCGGCACACTTCTAGATCTCTTTCCACCTCTGGCTTCGCTTCATATGCTCGTTCCAACTGCGTGTGTGCATGTGCATGCTATGAAAGTATCGGTGGCAATACACAATACACTCAATACGCTTACCTCACGTAACGGACCAACGGCCCCTGAATATTAATATTGGTTCTCCATAAAATAATTTCTTTCAGGCTCAAGAAGACCACTCTGTTTTGATGCGGCCTCAGTAGAAACTAGCAATTAACACAAGAACTTATCAACGCAACTTTAACCTTGAATGCTTAGTTTGATCAGACAAGACCTCATCCAACTCTTACCCCAAGGACCCGTCCGTGAATGCCCACGGCGATCCACGTGACTAACCGGTGATTATCGCCGGACCAATCACACCTTAGCAAATCTAGGAAAGTAAGCGAAAAGCTTCCGGGAAGTCAAACTTGGAACCATTTCGTCGTCAACTCTCGACCTCATCCACGAATCCCACCCCTCAATTGAGTTGTTGCCTCCGTTGCGAATTGATCTCCAGCTCGAGGCATATTGTGCTTAAGATGTTGGCCAGATCATGCCTGCGCTCGACGCGCGCGGTCGGAGCTGTCCGGAATGGCGCGGTTAACACTACGAAGGTACGACAACACATCAGTCATCCTCGACGACGATGGCGGAGACCCGATGGTGCTTCTCAGGCGATGAGATGTATCAATTGAGTTGGATTGATAGCTGACAATGGTTTCACAGCGTGCCGCCTCATCCTCGACCTCCTCCGCCGACGCTGCTACCCCCTTCCGATTGAACATGGCCGGATCCGCTGCTACTGCTGTGGCTATTGGATCGATCGCCTGGTACTATCATCTCTATGGCCATGAGCTGCACGCCATGACACCAGCCGAAGAAGGGTGAGTTGTCACGTTGAAGCTTCTATTGCGTCGGGAAAACGCAGTTGGAGCGGGTGGCGCCAGGGGGCAACAATCATTCAATCTGAGGAGATTGTACCTCGGGGCCATCCAAAAGTATGGCCATCACTGACATCTGGATAGTCTTCACCCAACTCAGTACCCATGGGTTCACACTCAATGGACAAAGACTTTTGACCATCAAGCGTAAGGATGACACGCTTCCAATTTTGGAATTCACCTATTGACACAGTCTAGTCTCCGCCGAGGTTTCCAAGTCTACCGCGAAGTCTGCTCATCCTGCCACTCTCTCAGCAGAATCCCCTACCGCGCCTTAGTCGGTGTCACCCACACAGTTGACGAGGCGAAGGCAATGGCCGAAGAGAACGAGTACGACACCGAGCCCAACGACCAGGGCGAGATCGAAAAGCGACCAGGAAAGCTTTCCGACTACCTCCCAAGCCCCTACAAGAACGATGAAGCTGCCCGTGCTGCCAACAACGGTGCTCTGCCCCCGGATTTGAGTTTGATCGTCAAGGCCCGCCACGGAGGCTGCAACTACATCTTCAACTTGCTGACTGGATACCCTGATGAACCCCCTGCGGGCGCCCACGTCCAAGAGGGTCTCAACTTCAACCCATATTTCCCTGGTACTGGAATTGCCATGGCACGAGTGCTCTTCAACGAGCTCGTCGAGTACGAAGACGGAACCCCAGCCTCGACATCACAGATGGCGAAGGATGTTGTGGAGTTCCTCAACTGGGCTGCGGAACCTGAAATGGATCAACGGAAGAAGATGGGCTTGAAGACCCTGGCTATCACCTCGGCTTTGTTCGCGCTCAGCGTTTGGGTCAAGCGATACAAGTGGACTCCGATCAAGACGAGAAAGATTCTCTATAACCCACCCCCTGTCACCAGGCACCACTAGACAGACTCTCTTTTGTTTATGGAGCGGAGGGAAAAGAAAGGAGGGATTGTGCTACTAGTCTTATATTGTGTTTGTACAAAGGGGTGGTAGTAGAAAAACTTGTGCTTGGGAGCAAGATCCGAGGGGATGTAGAAGGAGTCTAGACTTGTGCCAATACATTGAAATCATTCTTTGGCTTCCCTTATTTGTGACTTCTCATTGATTGACCCAAGTACCCATTAGCTAGCAGGCTCCTCTCCTGGACCCGGGAATCTGATCCCGTAGATCAAGATAAGCTCTATCAAAAGGGAAAAAAAAACTTCGTTTAAATCGACCTCATCCTTTCTTCAACCCCTCATCTATATTCTAGCACTGCGCAGCGCACCGCGCCCACATTCATTACCCTTCCTCCGATCCTTGATTTTGTCATTGCGAAGCTTCGCCCGAGGCACAGACGAAAACACCTACATACATGTCCGATATATCGACCTTCGCCGAATGGGAAGCGCAACACCCAGATGAGAGCACCGGCGGGGTGGGAAGTGTAAAGGAACGAGAACAAAAAGACATGACCGGGCCAGCTCGAATCTGGCAGGATCGGGACAGCTCGAACGATCCGCGCAGCTCTGCTTCTCCCTCCAATCTCTCGGACGCGAACGAGAGCCCGGGGGGAGTGAAGCTCGAAGCAGCTACACTAGACACGACAATGGACGGGATCGAGCCCCCGAGCTCGACGGCACCAGCGCCGAGTCTGACGCAGAATGGTGATGCCACGCAGCCTCCTCAATGGCGCCCCGAGGATTTCATCCCCCCGCCATCGAGCCAACCGCGGCCTGCGAGCGAAGACGAAGATACCGAGGACGAGGAAGAGGATGTATTCGAGAGCTTTGATGTCGAGGCCGACGCGAAGGAGTTCTTACAGGAGATGCTGGGGCAGGCGCCTCCCGACGAGCTGGAAATGCTCCGCAAGGCGCGGGACGATACAGGTCCGGATGTGGATAAGCCCATCAGGGACTTCGCCAGGTCGCACCCGTTCTTCAGTCAGACCAAGGCGGAGTTAGATACGGATGGGCTAGTGCAGTTCCAGCAGGATGTGTATGCGTTCTCGCGGGCGGCTGGGATGGGCAAGCAGAAGGCCAGGGTGGACGCTATGATGGCGGTGGCGGCGTGGAAGAGCGCTAGGGGTCTAGCAGGTGGGATGCAGTTGGATGAGCTCCAGACGGGGTCGGAATCTGAGCTGGAGGTTAGGTATCAACAGGTACCGAAACTGATGGCTGCAGAGGATTACTATTGGGGTGAAGGGAAAGGGAAGAAAAAGAAGAAGAAGAACAAGAACAAGAAGAATAAGACCGGTGCCGAGCAAGCTTCCACCCAGAATGAGGCTGCAGCTGAAGTAGAGGCCATTCCTTCAACTGGTGAGAAGAGGAAACGAGATACCTTGGAGGATACTACGACACCTCAAGTTGAAGCTGATGGTTCCAAGCCAGCAACCAAGAAGGCAAAGAGGGACGCAAAGAAGGCCAGGGAGAGAGCAAGGAAGCTAGAGGAGGCAAAACAGGCAAATGGCAATGCCAATACAAATGCCACAACACCGATGTCAGTCGATGGTGGAACTCCTGAGACGTCGAAAGCTCCAGACAGTACTGCTACCCTCGAGCACACAGTATCACCTCCACAGCAGAGCCAGCGAGTAGAGCCGAAGAGGAAAAGGTCAAAACCAGGTCCAACGACATCTGCCTACTTTACAAAACCCGGGGATCCTCCTATCAAACAAGAGCATTCTGAGACAGTGGAAGATGCTTCAACAGATGGCCATCAGTCTTCGGGTCTTGGCAAGCGGGCTCGTCGAAGAAAATTGAAGAAGGCAGCTTTGAAAGGAGTAGAATCAGAGAAAGCTGATTCAAATGTTAATGCCTCCCAGCCTGACCAACCTACGGTTAACCCCCCTGAGCCCGTTGAGGGCATGGCGATGGATATAGAGACCGATAATAAGCGTCCAGAGTCACAACACACGGCGATAGAGGAAGCTAAGAAGGCAGTCACAGTTGGTGATGCTGAAATCGAGGACGAAGCTACCACTTCCGCCAAGAAACACAAGCGGAAACGGAAGAGGAACCACAATAAGCTTCCTGAAGATCAAGTTGTATCTTCTGAGGTAGATCCTAGTGAACAGTCTAAGAGTCACGGTCAACAGAAGCGGGATTCACATAAATCGCCTCCCACATCTCAGGAGAAACGTCCCCGCAGTCAAAGCTCTGTGTCCAATGCCACCAACGGCCCATCGTCGGAGAGACGTAATGGTCTGAACAGCAATCCCAAAGATAAAGCCTCGCAGAATGAAGTCGAAACAACAGGTCTAGTCCCCGCGGAACCCCTGACAGAGCTGAACAACACCAATGGCAACAGCCAAAAACTCAAGCGGCGTGCCCGCGGACGTAAACGCACATCAACGACAGAGCAGGATGCTGCCGAATCGCAAGAGCAGGCGCAGCAGCCAAAAGCTCACCACCCGTAGGAGGCCAGGGCTCCGCGGGTGGTGAACCGTTCCTGGATGCGCAACGCACGCTCGCGCAAGCCGAAGCTCTAGAAAGGACTTCCGCGCCCGTGGAGAATGATAGGGTATCTCACCGAGATACCCATGTCCCTGACGACAAGCTGCCAATAGTGCCGGATCATGTTGAAGTCGTGGTTTATACCACAGCCAAGACATCGGGTCTGGCTGATGAAGAGGCCGATTCTCAAGATTTTACATCTCAAAACACAGAAACAACCAGTGTTCCTGTTACGCCAGATGTGGAATCCCGAGCTGCAAGTAGTGCTCGTTCTCGAGCTGCAGCGGCCCAGAAGAGGGATAAGAAGGGGAGATTTAGTGGCGAGTATGCCGCAATGGAGGATACGAGCAGTCAAAGAAAGACACCGAGGGAGAAGTCGAGGTCAAGAAGTAGATCTGCAACTACAACCTCGCAGAAGAGGGATGCGAAAGGGAGATTTATTAGGGAATATGTCACGATGGAAGAACCAACCATTGCTCCTGTCACGCCAGATGTAGAATCCCGAGGTGAACGCAGTGCTCGTTCCCAAGCTGCAGCGACCCAGAAGAGGGATGCGTGGGGGAGATTTAGTGGCGAGTATGTCACGATGGACAACACGAGCATTCAAAGAAAGACACCGAAGGAGAGGTCAAGGTCAAGAAGTAGGACAAGAAGCAGATCTGCAACTACAACATCGCAAAAGAGAGATGCGTATGGGAGGTTTATTAGAGAGCGACTTGCCACGGAAGACACTTCTTCGACTGAAGACGATCCTTCTATGACAGGAGACATCCCTCCCAACAGGATGCTATCAAAGGAGAGATCGCAGTCAGGTAGCAAGTCTCTGAAGAGAGATTCTAAAGGGAGGTTTAGTAGTGTGTATATTGCTACAGAAGAGACTCCTTCTATGACAGACGACACTCCTACTCATAGGAGGGAGAAATCAAGAGGGAGATCGCGGTCAAGAAGTAGGTCCGTGGCGACGAGTTCAAAGAAGAGGGATTCTAGAGGAAGATTTAGCAGGGAGCATGGTGCGACAGAAGACGCTAACCCTGTTTCTAAGAGGGAGGTGTCAAGGGGGAGATCTCGGTCAAGAAGTAGGTCTGTGGCTACGGGTTTACAGAAGAGAGACTCGAATGGGAGGTTTAGTAGGGGGCGAGTTGCGACGGACGACGCTCCTACGATAGAAGCTAGCAGCTCTATTTCTGAGAGGGAGATATCAAGGGAGAGATCGATATCAAGGAGCAAGTCTGCGACAGCGTCATCACAAAAGAGAGATTCGAAAGGGAGGTTTATTATTGAGCATGTCGCCGCAGAAATATCCCGCATTGCCCTTGAGGAGGAAGTTCAAGATGCTGCCCTTTCAACGCTTGCCGAGGTGGGTGTTGCTCAAGAGAGAGATGAAAAGGGAAAATTCAAGAAAGTATCAACAAAAGCCAAGAAAACACCTGCCAAATCGCCTTATTTCCCGCCTGTTCCCTCACCACCCAAGACTCATACGCCTATAGCTCCGAGCATCGAGGAAGGAGAGCCATCTACCAAAGTAACTCCAAAAAAGCGTTCGTCTTCGAAAACTCCCAAGACTCCCCAGACCAAGATTGACGGAGAAGAAACACCCAAGAGACCTCGCACCCCCGGTGGGATAGTATCCTGTATCCCCTTCCCGCCTCTCTCGGCCCCTTACTTCGGGCTCATCCAAGAAAAGCTTGCACACAACCCGTTCCACCTCCTCATCGCAGTCACGTTCCTGATCCGCACCCATGGCAAACACGCCATTCCCGTCTTCTATGAACTGATAGAGAAGTATCCTACCCCCGAAGCCCTGGCCTCCGCCGATAAAGAAGACATCGTTCCCATAATCCGCCATCTCGGCCTCCAGAACCAAAGAGCGGGGACCTACCAAACGTACGCCAAGATCTGGCTTGAAGACCCCCCAGCCAAAGGAAAACGCTACGCCGTGCGCGACTACCCAACCAAGGGCGCCGGGCGAGATGTCAAAAAGGGCGAAATCCTCGCCGACGACGACGAGCGGGTCGGCTGGGAGATCGGCCACATGACGCAAGGCCCGTACGCGATCGACTCGTGGCGCATCTTCTGTCGCGATGTACTGCGCGGGCTCGCAGATGGATGGAACGGCGAAGGCAACACGCAAGAAGGCTTCCAGCCCGAATGGATGCGGGTCCTGCCGACTGACAAGGAGCTCCGGGCGTACCTGCGCTGGATGTGGTTGAAAGAGGGTTTCGCGTGGGACCCGTTCACGGGCGAGAAGGAGGTCGCGTCGGAGAGGCTGATGCGTGCGGCTATCGACGGCAGGATCGCGTGGGATGAACAAGGGGGCATGAGGATTGTCGATGAGAGCGGTGAACAGGGTGGTGATGCGGAGGCTGCTGGGCAAGGGCTCGGGATGGAACGGGTTGCGGCTGTTTCTGCTGCTGCTGTGGGAGGTGAATAATTGGAAGTTGCTTTGCTTTAGCTGTGGTGAGGTGCATATCAGTGTAGAGATGGTGTATGGTAATACATACATAAGGTAGCTGAGACAATAAGCTATATAGATACTCGAATACCCGATTCAGAATCAAGGTACCTAGCTTTTCCCGTGTTATTTAGGTCTCATTCATTCAATTCAATTCATTCAATTCATTCAACATCTAGAGCCTCTTTCTTCTTCCTCCCCATCCCAACCCCACCATTCAAGAAACCCCAAATCTCTCCGAAATGCGCTTGACGCTTGCACAGTACACGAGTCGGGCCAATTACCGCCGAACTAAGCGGGATTCCTGGTCAAGCCAAGCCATGCGCGTCAAAGATCGTCGTTTTTCTCTCTTTTAGTTCTTTCTGGGTTCTTGACATATGCGCTCCATTGATATGCGAGATGATGCGGGGAAGAAGAGTTCTGGACTCGCGGGGGTTTGAGAAGTGGGGAGCTAGTTTGTTTCTCTGTCTGCATGGCGTGGGGTTGGAGAATCATATAATACATACTAATAATAACGATAATAATAAAAAAATATTTATAGGAATCCCCGAAGGTCGTCAAGTCGAGAGCTTGGAGTGAGTTGAGTGAGTGAGTGAGTGATTGTGGTTTCTTTATATTCATTTAAACCAATCAATCAATTGACCAAACCAATCCAGCGCCATGGGGCACCAGATCAAGAAATGGAATATAGCGCACAAGCTCCAAAAGCGACGGCTACTCATCGCGATTAACTGTGTAGCCGGCCTCTCGATTTTCTTCTTCGGATATGATCAGGGCATGATGGGGGGCGTGAATAACGCGAAGAATTACATTGACCTGATGGGATTTGGACATACGGAGACAGTGGACGGATCGCCGAATACGCCCGTGGTGACGGATAGTTTGCTGCAGGGAGGCATCGTGTCGGTGTATTATCTGGGAACTTTGGTTGGGGCTTTGGCGGGCGGGTTGGTGGGCGAGAAGGTGGGCAGGATTAAGACGATTGCGTTGGGCGCGGCCTGGGGTGTGCTGGGGGCGTCGTTGCAGTGCTCGGCGCAGAATCATGTTTGGATGATCTTTGGTTTGTCGATTCCGGAATCCTGCGGCGAGGAGATGCTGATTTGGGGAGTCTAGCACGCTTGATTAATGGCTTTGGGACGGGCATTTTGAATACGATTGTCCCGGTCTGGGCGACGGAGAGCGCACAGCATACGTCTCGTGGCCAGTTCATTGCTATTGAGTTCACGCTAAATATTGTGGGTGTGGTTGTGGCGTATTGGCTGGAGTTGTAGGTATCCCCTGAGTCCTGACTGAAAAGGGCTTTCCCTTGCTGATATCTACTTGAAGTGGCCTCTCGTACGTGGATCAGGGAGCATCGGCAATCAGGTGGAGATTCCCAATCGCCTTCCAGATCATCCCGCTGCTGTTTCTCTTCGGCATCGTATGGGTGTTTCCCGAATCGCCTCGATGGCTTGTGAAGGTCGGGCGCGAAGACGAGGCTCGCTTCATTTTGGGCAGACTTCGAGGCGATGAAGGTCAGGATGCCATCCAAGCGGAAGCTGAGTTTCAGGATATCCTCAATGTCTCAAAATTGGAGAAAGAAGCAGGCAACCGAACCTCGTATTGGGCTATGTTCACTGGAAGAGGTTCAGGTGATTTGCATACTGGTCGCCGAGTACAGCTTGTGATCTGGCTTCAGATTATGCAGGAATGGGTTGGGATTGCTGGCGTCACTATCTGTGAGTTCACACAGAAGTTGGCTATTTGGAATGAGCTAACAAGATCAGATGCTCCAACCATCTTCCGCATTGCTGGGTTTGATACCCAAAAGAGCCAATGGATTAGCGGGTTGAATAACATCTTCTATGCGGTACGACACTCCTTCTTTCCAAAGACAATTCCGTATCTGACCGAGGTATAAAGTTTTCTACTCTCATTTGTGTCTTTACTCTTGATCGTATTGGACGTCGTTGGACGCTGTATTGGGGTGCCGTTGGCCAAGGCATCGCCATGTTCCTCGCTGGAGGCATGTCCCGGCTGGGGATAGACGCCACAACAGCTGGCGAAACGGCAAAAGCATCACAATACGGTGCAGCTGCAGCATCGATGATCTTCATCTTCACATTCGTGTTTGGCGCAACCTGGTTGACAGTCCCTTGGCTTTATCCAGCTGAGATATTTCCACTGGAAATCCGTGCAAAAGGAAACGCCTGGGGAGTGGTTGGCTGGAGTATAGGGAACGGCTGGCTAGTATGTTACCCTCATTCCTATTACAATATTGATCAAATTGACCAACTCTATTGCAGACTCTTCTCTGTCCCGTAATGTTCAGCAAAATAGGAGAAAAGACACTCTACATATTCGCCATCAGCAACGTAATAACCATACCTATGGTTTGGGCACTCTATCCCGAATCCAACCAACGAACGCTCGAAGAGATGGATCTGCTCTTTGCGGCCGAGACACCATGGGTGTGGGATGCAGAGAAGAGATTCGCACTGCTCAAGGAAGAGCATCCGGAACTTGCCCATGCCGCTCATTCAGGGAACATGATTCTTGATGCTCCCGGTAATATGGTCTCTGATCCTGAGAAGGGAACTACAGGTGCAGGGGATTCTGAGGTGAGCAAAGAGGAAGTGGAGACAAGAACATGAAGATGTGCGACGTCGAGGTTCGAGATGAGCGGAACCCCGATGGCAGAGCTACCTTGCGCTCGCTCCCATTGTGATCCGATGACACTAGTTAGAAATTTCGGGAGTTCGAAAAGCGACAATCCAACTGCGTCAATACATATAACTGCTTAGAAGATATTCGCAAGGCCAACCAGGGCTACCGTTCTCAACGGATGAGCAAAATTGGATACTAGGCTTGTTGTAAAGACAGTAGACTCTTCTATAGAATAATGTGACCTCAATGCCCTTCTGCATATCGCTCAGAACCGCGCTTTCGTAGCAAAGCTCAACGCGTACGCTCTATAAGAAGTGAGGGACTCGGCGGACTCGCCTTATAATGGGTGAGCGTAACATACTTGCGACACTTGTGACATTTCACTAGACTTCTTCAGCTCCTAGGCAACTTGTCCCTCAGCACCGTCTTCGATTCTATCTCTAGCAGAACATGTAGAAAAAGAACAGCAACAGAAGAACTAGACAAAAGGAAACACCTCACGTGCGAGTGGTCACGAAGGAGCCGTTCACAAATCCATCGACGGTCCCAAGTGAGGGAGGTCCAGCCTGTCAGAAAATCCCGAGACGCCGCCAGTGAAGAAACCAAGAACACCGAGCTTGGCAGGATATGCATTTCATCGAGCTGAACGAGATTTCTACCAGTACTTATCGACTAAAGCCAAAATCGCTCTTGCAATCTGAAATCGGCCATTGTCAGCAATGCAGCTAGTGCAACTAGAGCCATTGCAGCCTGCGTTTTCACCATGTCCTTCATCGTTCCCAGACTAAACAATAACTTTGAAACGGTCCCAGAGACAGTCAGAGCGCTCCTTGACCTCTCCGCCGCCCTTCAGCGCTGTCTGCGTCACTTTGAGTAGACTCCGGAGGGGGGCGAGGCGCAGACACTCAACATGATCGAGAAGTGACAACAAGAGCATAATAATCGACAACAGGAGGATGATAATCGACAACAACAGGATAACAATCGACAACAACAGGCTACAATCGACAACAACAGCAGGGGCGTTGCAAAGCCCAAATGGTATGGCCAAGTACTAGAATGACCCAAATCGGGTCCGGAATGATGAGACTCTTTGTGTTCTAACCAAATCTCAGCATCCCGCTGGTTGCTCTCCGAAACCCCTGATTCTAGGACGCAAGTGCTGAATAATGTCCTCAAAGCAGCCTTATATATAGCTTCGTGAAAACGACTGCCGAGAACAGGTGGTTTAGAACCTCTAATATCAACGGTATTAAATATCGATTTGGCACCGTTCGATGCATGGACGCAGGCTGCCGTCCTTCTTCTTCACGAACATGATAGGAGCCCCGGCCTCTAACGTGGATTGTTGGATAAACCCGATGCGTTCTAACTTGATGATGTATTCTTTGAGAACCTTTAGTTCTTCCTAGGTAAGGTTGTATAGCGGGCCGAACGGCGCCTTTGTGCCTGGGCGGAGGTGGATCTCATGGTCTAAACCACCCGGATTTGCGTACATTGTACATTTTGGCGATGGTGTATATTGTCGCCTTTGGTTTTCCATTCGCCGCCTGACCAATTATCCTCCGTTTCAATAATCACTTTATATTTGTATCATTTGTTGAAGAGAGAAGTCCTCCGAGAAACGCCTACCGGCATTGCCCCGCGGACCTGGAGGAGTTGCGGTTTCAGCAGGCATGCTGCTCGTTGGAGGAACGCGATGGAGACACTTCGGATTTCGTTGCTCGTAGTTGAGAATAAATCTCTAGTCCAGGTCATGGCTCACTTTTGAGATGCTTTCAAGAAATCTTCCATGGAGCCCGGTCTCTTGTTGATGGTGGTCTTTGATGGTGGTCTTGAGAACGCTCGGCTACCGTTGGCCAATCGTTTATCTTTTCCATGACTAATCCGAAGTTGCTGTATATTATCTAATAATACGTTTGAAAACAAAAAGCATCCAACGGTCTTATGGTCTAGTGGTATGATTCTCGCTTAGGGTTTACCTTAAGTCTTGATTGCGAGAGGCCCCGCGTTCGAATCGCGGTAAGACCCGTTCCTCAAATTACAATTTTTGACATATTTTTATTTTGCCTTTTTGACCTTTTAACCCTGGAGGACTCCAATTTTTGTAGTTTTACTCAATATTTCTTCCCTTTTCACTTTTTTAGATGTTCTGAGATAGGTAGAAATTGTAGAGGAGATAGATATCATTACAGGTTGTATATTCTCAATCTATATTAGATAGGTAGAAACCTTGAATTTCATGGTGGAGACCCAGTTATTCAAGTCATTATAGCTTCCAAACAATATCATTGTTCAAAATACCTCCTTTTTGGAAGCCAGATATATCTAGAAATCAGATGATTAAATCTATTTCTCTCCTACAGTATTATATTCTATAAGAAAGTATTGATAACAATATTCTATCTACAAAGAAGAAGGAGGGGAGGATTTTTGTTTTTGTGGTAGTGGGGGGGGGGGGGGGGGGGG
>NW_020194471.1:1757537-1779074 GCF_003019875.1 Amorphotheca resinae ATCC 22711
GGGGGGGGGGCGGATGGGCGGATACGGGGCGGAAAACATGACATATACATCAGTAGTTTCATGTGAAAATGTGAAATAAATTCTCGTTCATTTTTGGGAAATACCAAAAATGATCATACAGTGCAATGGCTTAAATGAAACGGATGGAGCAAGGCAAAGGTAGGTAGTATATAGGACCCCGTAAATCAGTGGAATCACGATATATAGTGGAATGAAAACGTGAAATACGTCAGTAGCATTACTACAGAACAAGTCGTGAACTTTTTAAAGCTGGTCTAACACCCAATTCCGCAGTCATGCTCATTCGTATACACATTCGTACATTCGTGATCTCATCTCTTCATTCGCCCTTGATATTGCTTGGCGTGCTCTTCTTCTGAGCCCCTTTCAACCCATTCACCCTACCATATAACCACTGCAACATCCCCGTACTGATAGTCATCGTCAATGCTGCTGCCGCAAATACTGCTGCCCTTTGATTCATGTTCAGCTGCTCGAACAAGGGGTATGGGTAGCTAAAATGTGTCAGAAAATCGTCCAGCAAGCTATAAAGATGAGAGAACTCACAATCCATTGTACTTATAACAATGCTCCACCCACACCCAGTACAACACCGCTAGCACCGAGCTTAAGCCCATGGCAGGCAGCGCATGTAGCGTCCACGGCGGACTCAAGAACAGCAAATCAATCGTCAGTAGGATCGCCGGCATTGCATGGAATCCCACATCCGCATAGAGACTGATCTCTACCTCGGGCGGAACCACCAGCCTCCTGTCAATCGCAACAAGTCCCCAATACAGAATAGTAATCAGGACCTCCAATGGCGCGCTGCATAGGGCAAGCAGGGGCAATGATGCGCCGCGTTTATGGATCCAGCATACACACTTTGGAGTAAACTCCAAACTCAGCATATAGAGGAGATCGAAAGTCAAAACATCAAAAACCTTGATGCTCTTGTCCGCTCCAGCCGTCGCGAAACTCCTGCCATCTGTGCTCACGGAAACACTCTTGATCTCTCCAACATGTGCCTTGAACTCTTTCACAAACTCGATACCCACTGCCACCTTCTTCCAAAACTTGACCACGCCATCCACCGAGCTCGTGATGAGGAAGTCGGTATAAGGCGTCATGGTAACAAAAGACAACTGCTCTTTGTGCATGAGTGACTTCGAGTATCGTCCCGAGGCAGGGAGAGCAGAGATGTAGAGCTTTTCATACGGAAGCTTGCGGCGTTTCTTCTTGGGGGCTTCCGCAGACGGGAGCTGTGGTCCCATGTCGTCGTCGGACGAGGACTCTGTTACGCGGTTAGAAAGTCTGACAATGAGATGGAGCTGCACATACCATCGTCCTCAGATCGCGCCCGCTTGTTCGACTTCGTCTCCAAATCCTGTTCAGCCATCTTGAGTCGCGTCGAGGATTGTCGAGTTGAGGGAACAGGGAATTCGATACCTCAGGGAGATGAAGTAAGGCTGAAGACAGGCATTTATTTCTACGCTAAATTAGCGCACGGCTGGCTTCCACCTGTACCCAGGTACCGGCTCCGTACCTTGGTAAATCGGGATGTGGGTTCGCAAGGCAGATCAACATCGAATCTCTAAATCTCACTTCACACAACAAACATTTCCTGTCCTTAAATCTCTGTCGTTGAATTTGAGCGGCTGTGCAATTCCACAACAATGCCATCCTCTTCGCAGAAGTTGATGGCTTACCATCCCCTCCAGCGCCTACCCTCTCCGTCCCGCGGAATCTCCGCCGTCTTCCACTTTCTCGGAATCATCTCCTTCTCGCTGTCCTTCAAATACCTCGTCGATTATCCTACCGCGATTAACGACTCTTACGGATGGCACTACCAATACCTGACCATCATTGGTCTCACTATTGCGTTCGGGACATTCATCTTCGGTTTCCTTGCCGACATTACTCTCTCCCCGAAACTCTTCTTGATCAAGAACAGTTTATCCGTCTCAAATGAGGTCAACCACTCGATAGAGATTTATGACGGAAGAGGAGAAAACCAGACGCCTATACACACAATCTCAGGTCTGCATCGAAGTGTGGTATCATTAATGGCATTTAATGATGCTTACGACTGTGTCATTTCGGCGGATGAAAATGGCATGCTTGAATACTGGCGACCTGACAATTATGAGAAGCCTGATAATGTCTTCCAGTACAAGAGCTCCACGAACCTTTTCGAATTTAAGAAGGCTAAATCTGTTCCGACGAGTCTCACGATATCACCGTCTGGTTCTCAATTTGCGACGTTCTCTTTTCCGGACCGGAAAGTTCGTGTTTTTGATTTTCCAACCGGGAAGCTGTACCGAACTTATGACGAGTCTTTACAAACCATTGAAGAGATGCAGCAAGCTGGAACTGCCCTCCAGAAGCTCGAGGACCTTGAATTCGGTCGTCGTCTTGCTACGGAGCGAGAAATCGAAAATCCGGCGATGCAAAACAAGGCTAACGTTATTTTCGACGAGACGGGACATTTTATCATCTATGGATCTATGTTGGGGACGAAGGTGCTGAACACGTATACAAATCGGGTTGTTAAGGTTTACGGAAAGGACGAGAATTTCAGGCCTCTTAATATTGCGATATACCAGGGGCAGCCGCAGAAGAAAGGGGTAACCACAGTCGCGATGGCGGCCTCGAACAATCCCCTTTTACAAGAAGCAGAAGTTCGAGATCCCATTCTCATCACCACTGGAGTTGGCAAAGTTCGATTCTATATGTTCACAAATGATGAGGAGATTTCTAAATCCGAACGAGATATCCACAACGAAAAACCAACAATCCTCAACGCGAAGAAAGCCGTCGAGGCAAAAGCAGCACAGACTGGAACAGCAGCCGTTATCCACACGTCATATGGAGATATCCGTATCCGCCTCTTCCCGGATGCGGCGCCAAAAGCCGTGGAAAACTTCGTTACCCACTCGAAGCAAGGATATTATAACAATACCATCTTTCACCGAGTTATTCGCAAGTTTATGATCCAGTGTGGTGATCCTCTAGGGGATGGGACTGGCGGCGAAAGTATCTGGGGGAAAGAATTCGAGGACGAATTCAGCACCTTGAAGCATGACAAGCCGTACACTGTCAGCATGGCGAACGCGGGGCCCAATACGAATGGAAGTCAATTCTTTATTACGACTGAGAAGGCTGTAAGTTCTTTCCATCGATATTTATTATGGGACGAGACTAACTCTCCGGTAGCCTTGGCTTGACAATAAGCACACCATCTTCGGCAGGGCGATACAAGGGCTGGATGTCATACATAAGATTGAGAACACGAGGGTCTACAAAGAGAAACCCGAGGAAGACATCAAGATCCTCAACATAGAAATCCTGTAAAGCAAACCTGTAATTGATACCCCTGTTCCAACCGAGTTATAGCTAGTCCTTATTTATCAGGCGTCCACGAAACCTTATCGATTAGCGCAATCGCAAGAAGCTGGAGCGCGCTGGAGACTCTTTTTCCACTCCGTCCGAATGAATTGGCGATCGTTCAATGGCCGACCCCACCACCACTGGACATATGTCTCCACGGCTTCAATTGCATCCACGTCTCCCAGCGATATGTTAGTGCAAATAGAGTCTCTGAGCGCCAGGTCTCCAACGCACAAGATTCCTGCGCGGATCGCTAACCCCCACCCATCATTGGTTTTATTCTAGGGCCTGTATATTGGGTGTAGAGAACAGTAGAATCCAGAAACCCCAGCTCTCGATGTCATTATGCCGCGGCCCAAGAAACCTGGAGCTCCAGAGCCCAAGAGGAGGAGTCGAAATGGTTGTTGGTATGCTCTCGTGTTCCTTTGTCGTTTCCCTCAACTTCGTTTCATATGCTAACCTTATCGCAGGCCTTGCAAGACACGCAAAGTGAAGTGCGATGAAACCCGACCAACATGCCTCAACTGCCAGAAACAAGGCGAAACCTGCGACTACAGCATACGGTTGAACTGGGAAGGTAGAGGGAAGAAGCAAGCGGAAGTGTCGGGAGGACCGGGTCAGATAAATTTCTCTGCTGGAATGATAAGTGCTGGGCCGAGCAGACCTATCACCAGGGTCTCAGGAGGAGGTCCCAAAACATCGCCGGTGGGATTTCAGACCTCGCCATTTGGGAGGCAACATCAGTCAGCTGCTGTAGAAATGCAAGGCCAGCCACGGTCTAATCCCGCCTTCGCGAACCAAAGCCCCCAAGAGCAACAGGAAGCCTCGCAATTGCCGCCTCCTCGATCAGTACCCTCCGAGATGTCGACGATTGACCCGGCACTGATGGCTTCACTTGGCTCAACTGCGGCAATGTACAACGATAGTACGTACGGTGGTATGCATGGTCGACTGGAGCCCCAATATAGGCAAAGCTATGAGCGATGCCATTCTCCTACACCAGGCACAATGCCAGTTCACCCACCTGCAGTCCCTAGATTTCGCCAAGCCCGAGCGCTGGAAGATGCGGTTTCGTCTCCCAGTGAAACTGGAATCGGGAGCCCCGCCGCCAGTACCTTGTCTAGCCGGAGTACTGCCTTGCCGAGCTCTGAAAGCTCTGCATCAACACCATCATTCTTTGGCAATGCCAGAGATAATGGTGAGTTTCCCCCGCCGGACATGGTGAACTCCGACAGGCCGCTCAAGCGTGTGCGCTACCAATCTGGTCAAGATGCCAACAGTCCGTCTTATGATCCGACGATGCCGCCTCCGAACATGACATCTTACCTTACTACGTATAATATCGAGTCTCAAGCCTCCAGTGTTATATTGGCAGCTCCAAATTCAGCCGGCACTCCTTTGACTCCAGCGTCGAGCCACAGTGATGATGCATTGAGAGATTCCTATAAGGTGTATCCGGCGAGACTCTCACCACCTCCTACGCATGACTCTCCCGACCCCCGCCGCCTGTCAGTCAGTTCACTACTATCTGCTCCACCAGGCATGTCTTACCAGAATGACCGGACGTTTGGTGGCGGAAACCGGGGCGCTCAGGATTGGTCCCACCAATCTCACGATATATATCAGGATACAACTACTTATGGCATCGATAGAGGATTTAAGGACCTCGATATTGGCAAGAATGATGATATGAATGCAATCTCCGGATCCTCACCTGTTTCTACAAGGGCCCACCTTGACCTTGTTTTGGGTGCGGATGGTGAATTCCTGCCAATGGAATTTGGATTCGGTATGGAAGAAAGCAGCACTGCTTTGGAAAATGGAGCTTACTACGACAAGCCCGTTCCTGTCTGCATTCCTCGAGCGCTCGAGCCTTTGCCGAGCAAGCTTTTGGAGAATCCTATGAATTTATTGGTAAGTGCGAAACTTTGTTATTGGAAACAATTAGCTAACATACTAGAAGTATTTTGTAAGCCTCATATATATGGGTAATATAACTTGAGTGAGACTGATTATTCTAGCATCATTTCATCAACCATACTGCGGACTGTCTAATTCCACATAACTGTTCTTCCAATCCTTTCAAGAGCACCCTGCCCCAAATGGCCGTGCAAGATGACAATCTGCTTAACCTTCTGCTCGCCTACTCCGCTTCTCATAGGGCTCGTCTGCTGCGACAACCAGAGCCGGCTACCCGGATCGCATTGTGGGTGCAGGATATCTTTCCGAATCTTCGACGCGCTCTTGATCATCCAAGTGAAATCATATCCAACGCAAATCTGGCGACAGCTATTATGCTTGCTTCTCTCGAAATAATTTCTCCAAAAGCCTTTGGCGTTTCGGTCCCTTGGCAAATCCATTTGGATACCGCTCGGCAAATGATAGCAGCTAGAGGTGGTCCACAACGAATGAAGACTGCGTCTCGCGGCGACAAGGTTTCTTCTTTTCTATGGAGCTGGTTCGCTTATCTCGATGTTCTAGGAAGTTTGAGTGGTGGAAAAGCCAACGCTTCTTCATCTACCTGGATTCTTGACTACGAAATAGACGAAGAGGATGACTACCAGATCGACTGTATTCTCGGTTTCACTAGTCGCTGTATTAGGATCCTCGCAAAAATCGCGGAGCTTTCCAGAATATGCGATAGTGAGCGTATTGGACCCGACCATTCAATTCGAGCAGATTGGCAGCCTTCGGATGACGTCGTGGCCCGAGCTGGAAAACTCGAATCTGATCTCGCTGCTTCCCGTCTGCATCCTGCAAAACCATGCACGCATATGCAATCCACCGGAGAAGCGGCATATCAATGGGATAGTCTCGAAATGGCAGCTACCAACGAAGCCTTCCACTGGGGCGGTCTTGTTCATCTCCATCGACGAATTCTTGGGAAGCCTTCCACACATAATGACGTTCAGACCGCTGTTCGCGAAATATTCGGCGCGCTGTATAAAGTCAGGAGAGGCAGTAGTGCGGAAGCTTGCCTTCTCTTCCCAATGTTCACTGCCGGTTGCGATACTCAAGACGAGAGACAAAGGGCTGACATACTGGAGAGGATCAAAGGCGTGGAACGTTTCGGTATGACCCAAGTTCACAAAGCTCGCACTTTGATGGAGCGAGTTTGGGAGACGGGAAAACCGTGGGAGACTCTCATGGCTGGCGAGTTCTTTGGATAGATTCTCCACCAGATTTATTGATATCATCTTTTTTGTGAGTTGATCTGAAGCATTGCGAGGCTCCATTTCTCGATCCGCTTTTCGACCAGCGTCATCTGTCCCGCAGGGGATCAGGGATCAATCACTGAAACGGCTCGAAAGGACCATGAAAGTCGGCCCGGGCTCTAAGGAATGCCCACCGGGAGGTGAATAGTTGGATATGATGGGCCCGATGTCCGAGAAAGCTCTACCATCCTAACCAGAGTCAAGGAATGGTGTCGACTCGGTGATGTCGTCCTGGGCATGACTTTAAAAGGCCTTGGGTACCGTGGACCTTTCAATGAGATATTTGTGGAATAAGAACGGTATGCGGAACCTTTCTGTATACCCGGACGGCAGTAGTCCATAATGCCAGTATAGCAGATGGTGTGTTTTGGGCTCAGGCTCACTTACCAAGGCCACGTGAGCTCACTGCCTTTATGGATACGGAGACTGCCGGTACCGCCATGGCGGGATCTTTTCTGAAGGAGATAAGCGTGATAGTAAGCATAGCATCGCAAGCTATGACTTTGCTCCGAAGCCAGCATCGGGGACTCGGCCCCGGAAGATCCTGGATACACGATACGTATCTAGAACGTCTTGGTGAGAACGCCACGTTTTTGGCGGCGAGTTGGGATGGTCACGTCTTCCTTGAGAGTAGCCAGCTACTCTCGAAGCTTGCGCCACTTAATCAATATGTTTGAAGGGTCTTCACGGACGGGAAAGGAGGGGCACCGGCTACGATCCAGTTGGGTGGGACTGGAGGCTTGGCGCTTTGCCCCTGGGCCAGAGACATTGAGCTATCGTTGGAGGGCGGAGCTTACAATTGTCTGTCATACCAGGTGGAGATGCACATTTGCAAGATCACCTGTTGGCATTGTTGATGGACAAACGGATCTACTAGCCTCGAGGATGAGCCGGCTGCATTCATCAGAGCCGTTCGAAGATCTGAGATTTGATGGTTCCAAACCAGGACCAAGGTTTCTAAGAGATGGATGAATGACCTCTACGGCGCACCTAGACATCGCCGAGTTAATGAGTTGAGTCGAGCTGGTGCAGGCCTCAAGATGTATAGAATATCAGTCCGGATGGGCTCTCAGGACCGCGGATGACATGTCGCAAGAAGCATTCCCTCGGATCCAACTAAGTGAAAGGTCGTCCAGGGAATAGCGCACATTGGATAGAAGGTGGTAGATCAACTGGTGCTCGTTTGGTCAACATTTGCATTTAGCAGTCAGGGGTGCGGTGGTTGTCTTGGCGGTGCGAGCTCGCCCGCCCATCCCACCCCCCATAGTCAGGCAACGAGGGGCTCCGGGTTCCGTGTTGTGGGAGAGTTTATCGCGCATGGGAAGGCCAGCCTTTGTAAGATAGATGATTCATGAAGCAACGATCCGGCTTTTGCCCGTCAACTCTTAGTTTCCCTGCAGTGAATGACTTCGTGATACAACCGTCTGAATCCACATGTCCTGTAAATGCAGTAGCTATAATGGATAATTGGACGGGTTTGATATATTCCAGGGATATTTACATTTAGATACATAACGGAGAGGTTTATAGTTTAGCTTTCTCGGCCTTCTTCTCCTCAGCCAACGCCCGCTCCTTCAACAACCGTCTTAGGATCTTCCCACTCGCGCTCTTTGGAATCTCATCCACGAACTTGACGCCTCCTCTTAATCTCTTGTGACTCGCGACCTTAGCCGCCAACCAATCCATAATCTGCTTCTCCGTCTCCTTGGTCGCCTGCACGCCTTTCTTGGGCACCACGTACGCGCGCGGCACCTCGGTCGCCTGCTCCTTGTTGTAGATGCCGATGACGGCTACGTCGTCGATGTTGTCGTGCGCGGCGAGGAGGCCCTCGAGCTCGGCAGGCGGCACCTGGAAACCTTTGTACTTGATGAGTTCCTTGACGCGGTCCGTGATGTAGAAGTTGCCGTGCTCGTCCTGGTGGCCGACGTCGCCCGTCTTGAAGTAGCCGTCCTCGGTCTTGGCGTTGCGCGTGCCTTCGGGGTTGTTCAGGTAGCCTTGGAACACGTTGGGGCCCTTGATCCAGAGCTCTCCGGTCTGTCCGGCCGGCACTTCCGTCTCGTCCGCGGACATGTATTTCGCGGTCTGGTTGGGGAGCAGCCGGCCCACGGAGCCGATGGTCTTGTTCCAGTCTTCCCAGGGCTGCGTGTGTGTCGTGGGGCTGGTTTCGCTGAGGCCGTAGCCTTGCTTGATGGGGATCTTTAGACGCTTGTAGACGGCGTCGACGAGGTCACGCGTCAGGGGCGCGGCGCCGGAGTTCAGCATCCGGACGGAGGATAGGTCGTACTTGTCTATCAGTGGGGATTTGCCCAGCATGAGCACGACGGGTGGGACGACGTAGGCGAAGGTGATGCGGTGGGTTTGAATGTGTCGGCAGAAGGATTCGAGATCGAACTTGGGCATTACGACCAGTTCAAAACCAGAGTACATGCTTTGGTGGATTAGACATGTTAGGCCCTGTTGATCACAATCAGTCATTGGCTACTTCTGAGCAATCGGGGGGAGGGGTCAGTACGTAGATGTGATAGAAGGGCAGGAAAGCAAGAATCTTATCACCCCTTCCATCCTTGCCACCCTTCCAACTCAGGTTTCCACCCTCGGCCACTTTGATCATCAATGTATTCGCAACAATATTCTCATGGCTAAGCATAACACCCTTGGGATGGCCCGTCGTTCCAGAGCTGTAGACCAAGAATGCGAGGTCTTTCTTCGGATCCACCTTAGTCCTCCTGTATCTCGCCGTCCCAGCAAGGTTTTTTAAACTGGTAAAGTGCTTGAATCTCGCTGTCTCATCCCTCTGATCTCCTATAAGAATAATTCTCTCTTCTGGTATGCCCACCTTCGCTGCAGCTTCGCATGCGGATTTCAGAAAGGGCTTTTGCGTAACCAAAGCCTTGGCCCCTGAATCTTTGAGCTGGAATGCGAGCTCATCAGGAGTGTAGCCCGGATTCGCGGGGGAGAGAATGCCGCCGGCCCAGTGAGTCCCCCATGTGATGGCAGGCGTGTCAATGCAGTTAGGGGTATAGAGAGCGAGGACATCGCCGCGTTTCCACTCCCATTGAGACTTCAGACCCTTTCCAAACTCAATGGCAGTGCTACGGACTTGAGCGTAGGTGTAAGAGCGGGTGGTATCAGGATCAGTGTAGATTACTATCGTGCCATCCCTCGATTAGCTTTCTGTGAGTTTGGGAGAGCCGGGAGAGTTACCTTTATCATCCGGAAACTGCTTATCCTTGCGTTCAAACAGAAACTCCCAAAGATCAACATTTGGGATCTCTATCTTGGGGTATGTAGATTCAGTAGGCATCTCGCGGGGTTTACAGGTGCGGGGAATGAGGGGATCGCCAAGTCCTCGAAGCCAGAAGCGCAGTCGTCACAATTATTGGTGTACTGTATATGCAACTGCGAGATCTAGTGTTGTGCTGTTGAAGAGAGACAAAAATCTGCAATCCTTTCTTTACAAGCGGCCGAGTTGTAGATAAAGCTCAAACCTCCGCGCTCCCACCGCCCCACTTGGAGATTCGAATTACCGTTCTAGCGTGCATCGGAAATGCCGGACCGAGGCAGGCAATACTCCTGATGGAAAACGGTTGCGGGGTTAAGCGAAGAAGGAATCCGGGGTCAGGGGAAAGGGGGAAGGGGAGAGGGAGACTATAAAGATCAAGAAGATATTGTTGGAATCGGTGAGAGACGGGGAGTACTGTGACAAAGCTATTCAGAAGTACAGAAAAGCCAGCAGCTAACTATACAAAACAGCGCGTCCCAACCAGCCTCGAGAAGCTGCTGCAAACCAGCCGAACCGCATCTCCAACCAGCATGAACCCAGACACCGCAATCTGTCAAGCATTACCTACAAAGCGGGTAAGCCCCAGGAGCGCTAAAACGGAGAGAAGAAATCCAAAGGAAAGCACTCAACCTCCTCCGACAAAACTCAACACCACCCTCTCTCTCCTCCCATTCCTTCCTTTGTCTCATCCCACATATCCACAATCGTATGCTTCTTCTTCTCACTCCTGACCCTCAATTCAGAGGGAGCCCAATCTGGTTTGGAAATCAGTAAACTACTGTACTCCAGGTCCTTGACCGGCAGCTCTTTCCCATCCTCCCCAGTCTTCTAAAACGAAGCACCAGGCCATGGCAACACATACCATGAGGAGTTCATGGATGACATTGTCGAAGTCCATACAGACTCGGCGGCCAAAACAAACTGTGAATGAACCTCAAGACTAGGGTATTTGGTGAGGGGTTCGCGGTACGTGGGGTAGTTGGATGATAGCCAAACGCTCGGGACTGAAAGCGTCGGCCAGGGTAGAAGGCGGGGTCACGGGTTATACCCTTGGAAAAAGGTAAGATTTGTGTTTAAGACGAGTAAGGAAATGCGCAGAATATGCTTCAAGACAAGAAATACGGTGTGTGTAACAAAATGCAAGTAGCGAGATGCAAAATTGAGAGATATCCGCGTGGAAAGAGTAAAATCCAAATAGTACTGAAGGGCTTACCACTATGCACTGTAGATCCGGGGAGATGGAGTATCCTTTGTACACACAGTCTTTCGTGGAGGCGTGGGGAATTTCTAATGCTCGGCTGATGGACCTGTAAGTTTGGGTTCTGACTCGGGGAGATGAACCAGTGGGAACAACTCACCACCTCCTTGACGATCGCCCTCAGAACAGGCAGATTCTCCATGTCTTTCATTTGAACCTATCTCCACATACTGTATCAAGCTCTTCCTGCAGTCTTTCCAACCAACTAGGAAACAAGATCATGGCCACAACAAAGCTCATCATTGGAGTAGCTAGAGTCAAAGCTCCTGCAACAGCCATCATCCCAACTTGAATTGCAAATTCAGGGTCATCAACACGGGACTTTTCTTGAAACTCGAAGAACATGTGCATGCATGAGGGTCTGTCCGTGCCAGCAAGTCATTCTCTACGGAGTCTATTCAGCTGGGCCATGGAAAAGGTTCGCTTCTCCTGATACCGCATCTTCTCGTATTTCTTCCAGTGGGAAAGACCCTTGGGCAGTGCTGCGAGAAGTGAGATTACGTTGGGCAAAGCACCGGATGGAGAATTGACTTTGAGAAGGCCCATGGTGACGCGCTGTAGAGTTGGTGCGTCACCAGGGAAGCCCCATGCAAGACGTGAGATATTGCGGCGGGAGTGATCTTCAAGGAGACTTCGGTATGACGAATATGAGGTCAGCAGCCATAGACAAGGTGCTTTGCTTCGATGACTTGATAGTGGAATTCTGAGTTTCGCGCTCCTCCAGTCATGAGATGCGTCCCAAATTTACGCTGCCGTACCCATATTTCTGAACAGTCATTGTTAATATGTTTTCTGAAACCTGGGCAACGCATGTCATACCAATTTCCCCCAACAATGGCAGGGACTTCCCCCCAGTCTTGTTAATCGGAAGATCGTCTATCACTGGCCGATCGGAAAAGATGTTCCCCCGTCTTGACTCTTGAGAGTAAGTCTTTTGCAACACCCTCAGAAGATATCCAGACACGTGTCATCCCGAACATCTCCTGCCTGTGACTAGGGTCCAAATTCTTTGGACCATCCGTAGAAATGCAGCCATGTTGTTTCTGTTGGAATATCACGCACTCGACCGACAATTGGAAGACCTGTAGCTTCAGTGAGAAACAGTAACAGAAATAGAGACAATCATTCCCTACTCCATGGCCCTGGCAGCTTCCGAACCCCCCCGGCTGACATTCGACGATAAGGGTCTCCCCGCGAGCTGTACAGTCCAAACACGCAGAGAAAGAGTGCGGGCAGAAGGAGCCACACGGAGTCCATCATTACCAATCGACATTCGCACTGAGAAATATATTCCCAGCTAGATGATAGACCAGTTGGAACGGAGGACAAACAATTATAAATGGTCGCAGATGAGAATGCACATCCGATCCAAGTATACTGCACATGGCGAATCGGACATGAGGCATGCTGAGGCTTCGGTCACTGCCTTGAGCAACATTGGTATCTACATTTTCGAACGTGGATGTTGTTCAACGTGACTTCCGTGAGAACTGTCCAACGTGAGAGCTATCCAACGTGAGAGCTGTTCAGCACTAGACACGACAATCATCAGGATTCTGCACCAGCCAGCCACACTCCAGTGGCTGGGCTTACTCCCAGCCATCGTATATTCCATACGAGCCTTGGCCCTCAAAGGGATTACATTGCTGGTGGCAAAGGGCAAAGCGACATACGAGAGCAAGTGTCTGTTGCCAGTCATTATTGTATGATTGTACAAGGCTTGTCCGGAGCTGACAGGTTTCGCAACGACTCAACATATGAGCAAAGAGAGTCGAAGAACAGCTCATAGGATTTGCCAAAAGGAGAGAAGCTCCAGCCCACTTGCTGCTTTGGGCGCCAGTGACATGCATTATTGCCTTTGAGTTTAAACGGCGTCTCCAACGAAGGATAGCGGACAAAGGATTTGCGGCGCCCGGAGTCCGTCTGAGGCTATTCATAACTATTAAGTTCGCGAGGCCTCTTAGTGAGCGGACGTCCGTTGACCAACCGCGCTGGATTCGGCATGGCGCGCTCCGTTGCGGCATAGCGTGATTCAGAGCAGTCTCGCCAATTTCAACGACGCACCATGAGTAACGGCCAACCTCCATCTAAGCACAGATTATTGAGTCGATTATTGACACACCGTGCCAGGCGGTAGTACCGCTGCAGGCCGGACATGCAAAGGCGCCCTTATCGTGTTCCAAAGGATCAGTCGTCCCGCACGGCACAGTCAGGTCCCCGAGGCCAGTGGCCCTGGGCTGGACCCCGTCTCAGGGCTCAAAGCATGGCGGGCGACCTTGTGGTCAGATCCCGTGTTTGGTCCTCGTACGGGCTACCACGTTGCATATGCAGTAATAATAGCCTTTTGCCAGGTGGTGCCGCAAGAAGCCTTGCGCTGGAGATCAGGACACAGGACTATTTCTTATCTTTCTACGATGCGTAGTCCGTCATGTGCTCCGGAATCTGCACTTCCTTGTTTCTCAGGACAATTCGTAATCATTATTTCAGCAAGTGCCGTATCCACCCCGTATTTCTAGAAGAGCTGGGGCATTGACAATTACCATGGCAACGGTCCAAATACACTAGCGCCTTGTGGACTCTGGCCCACTGTTACCCGCGACGAAGCTCGGGAAGGGAACGCCCATGCTCTAAAGCCTTGCAAGTTTATTGATTTTATGTTGTTTAAATTTAGAGATATAGGGAAAAACTGCATCACAAAGAATTACCCTCTTGATTAATCCGAGTAATGTAACTTTTTCGGCATACAGACGTTGTGATTCTCTTGTAGATGCGAGCTTATCGGCATGAAATCGATTACCAGTACATGGCCGGAGAATCGCGTTGTGGCGGGTGGCCTGCCGGACAGTCATTGCTTTTCCTCACCCCAGCAGCAGGCAACTCAACTGCCCATTCTGCTCTGATTTTCGAGAACCTCAGCTCTCCTCGGACTTCACTTCAAGTGTAGCATGTCATTCTTCGGATACCTTGGCAGGTCCACTCCTGTCCGGAGGCCCCGGTTGGGCTGCCGTGACGTCGAAAGGGGACTGGTTCCACCACCGGCATTAAGGATTAGAAAATAAACACTCCCTTATCACGTTCTAGCCATTACATTTCGCCGAATGTGGTACCACCATCGTTCAACAGCTGTTATTGAGAAGCCCGCTCCGTATGTTACTTTTGTCTCATGCTCCTTATAACTCGACGAAGCCCAGTATACCCATTCCCAAGTCTTTGGGCCAGGCTGCAAGAATGGCTGACCAGATGTCCTTCCTCGTGTTTGGAGATCAGTCATTGAACATCCATGAGTGCTTGGTTGATTTCCTCAGTCGCGGAGATCATGGCATTCTTTCCAAGGCATTCTTGGAGCGCACCAACTCGGCGCTTCAAGAAGAAGTTGATCGCCTATCCAACATCGACCGCCGAAGGATACCTACCTTTAATTCAATCCAACAGTTGAACGAGCGCTATCATGTTCAAGCGCAAAAGAACGCGGCTTTGGACAGTGCCCTACTATGCATTGCCCAGTTGGCGCTTTACATCGAGTGAGTTCCTGCGAGTTTTGGTGGTTATTGAGAATGTTGACTGATATTGTGAATTAAGGCGCGAAGAGGCATCACATGATGGCATCACGAGGTCCCAGGATAGCCATCTCGTTGGTCTATGTACTGGCCTCTTTGCAGCAACTGCCATCACAAGTGCGCCTTCTCTGTCGATGTTGATACCGATCGCTGTGGAGATGGTCCTGGTCGCATTCCGAGTGGGCCTTTATGTCAACACCATGGCGGAAAACATCGAAAGCATGGGCGAGATAGCACAAAGTTGGACCTATGTTATTCCTGAGATCGATGAGGCGAGGGCAGGAGAGATTTTGACAAAATTCCATGAATCCAATGTACGATATTGTTGTTGCCTTTGCCTGTTGAACGACCGCTGACACTTGAACAGGGGTACTCAGATTCACCAGCCATGCGAGCCTACATAAGCGCCGTCAATTCGAATAGCATCGCGATCAGTGGCGCACCTTCGACACTCAAAGCTCTCTTACAACAGGAGAAGTTTGAGAAAGCACCCGTCCCACTTTCTATCCGTGGTCCATACCACGCATCACATCTACACTCCGACGCTGATCTTGAGAAGATACTGCGTCTCAAAACCTCCTCCTTATGCCGGAAGCTCAGCGAGACCACTCCAAAACTCCCTGTGATGTCGTGCGTTACCGGGTCATTTTACAACAAGGATCAGGATTGCAAGGAACTGCTACTGTCAGTGGTGCGCGAGATACTCACAGAACCGCTTCAATTCCAGAAGATTTTGCAAGGGTGCGTTGAGAAAGCTCAAAGTTACCGAGGATCGAAGTGCGAGGTCATTCCATTTGGGCCAACTCATGCTGCGCAAAGCCTGTCCAATGCCTTGAATGCCCAAACGAGTCTCGAGGTCATTTTACGCCGATGCCCATCCAAGAAGCGCGAGGCAAACCGTGCCGATAACAACGGACCCGCTGGCCGTGAGAAACTTGCTATCGTTGGAATGGCTGGCAGATTCCCCGATGCCGCCAGTCATGAGAAGCTATGGGAGCTACTTGAGCAGGGATTGGCGGTCCACCGGGAGGTCCCACCAGACCGATTTGATGTGAAGACACATGTCGACCCGACCGGAAAAGCCAGGAATACCAGCCATACACCATATGGGTGTTGGATTGAGAATCCGGGTCTTTTTGATCCAAGGTTCTTCAACATGTCTCCCCGAGAGGCTTTCCAGACGGATCCCATGCAGAGACTCGCGCTCGCAACTGCCTATGAGGCACTCGAAATGTCTGGCTATGTCCCTAACAGGACTCGATCTACGAAGTTGGATCGTATTGGAACCTTTTATGGCCAGACCAGTGATGATTGGCGAGAGATCAATGCTGCTCAGGAGGTCGATACCTACTTCATCACTGGAGGTGTGAGAGCATTTGGACCGGGTCGCATCAATTACCACTTCGGCTTTAGCGGGCCGTCCTTTAATATTGACACGGCTTGCTCCTCAAGCGCTGCAGCGATTCAATTGGCGTGCACGTCGCTATGGGCCAAAGACTGTGATACTGCCGTTGTCGGTGGTCTGTCTTGCATGACGAACTCCGATATTTTTGCTGGCTTGAGTCGAGGACAATTTTTGTCAAAGAAAGGCCCGTGTGCAACGTTCGATAACGAGGCCGACGGCTATTGCAGAGCCGATGCCTGTGCAACTGTCATCATCAAACGACTTGACGATGCCATCGCTGACAAGGACAATGTCCTGGGCGTTATATTAGGCACGGCGACCAACCACTCTGCAGATGCTATTTCAATTACCCATCCCCATGGTCCAACACAAGAAATGCTCTACAAAGGCATTCTCAGCAAAGCAGGAGTCGACCCTCGCGAAATTGATTACGTTGAGATGCACGGGACTGGTACACAAGCAGGCGATGGCACTGAGATGCGCTCTGTCACCAATGTCTTTGCTCCTTCAGATCCGGCTCGCAGGAGAACTGCTGACCAACCATTGTTCCTCGGGGCTGTGAAAGCCAATGTTGGGCATGGTGAGGCCGCATCCGGTGTTACCGCACTTATAAAGTGCTTGATGATGATGCAGAAGAATGCCATTCCACCACACGTCGGCATCAAGGGTACCATCAACCAGACTTTCCCAAAAGATTTGGACGAGAGAAACGTCCATATCGCATTCCACAAAACTCCGTTCCAGAGCAAGAACGGTCGTAGTCGTCGGATCTATGTCAGCAACTTCAGCGCTGCCGGCGGCAACACTGGGTTACTCCTAGAAGATGGCCCTACTCACACACCATCGCAGGTCGATCCTCGCTCTATGCACGTAGTCGCAGTTACGGCGAAGTCGAAGTCGTCATTGCTCAAGAACATCGAAAACATCAATCGCTATCTTGAGAACAACCCGACGACATCCGTTGCAGACTTGGCTTACACGACGACGGCTCGCCGCATTCACTATAACTGGCGAGTATCAGTAACTGGATCTGATATCACTCAAATCCAAGCTGAACTTATGGCAAAGCTCCATGGTGAAAACCTAGCGCCCGTTCTTTCTACCCCACCTAAGATCGTTTTCCTGTTCACCGGCCAGGGATCACACTATGCCGCCCTTGGCAAAGAGCTGTACGAGAATTCGAGTGTGTTCAAAGACAGCATTCGAGAGTACGAAAAGATTGCCCTGATTCACGGGTTCCCAAGCTTTGTTCCCCTGATCGATGGTAGCGAGATGGATGTCGATAAACTCTCCCCTGTGGTCGTCCAACTTGGCCTCGTTTGTTTTGAGATGGCTTTGGCTAGACTCTGGGCATCATGGGGTATTACACCAAATGCTGTAGTCGGACACAGTCTGGGAGAGTATGCTGCTCTCAATGTTGCTGGTGTCCTGTCTGCAAGTGACACTATCTACTTGGTTGGGAAGAGGGCCCAACTATTGGTCGACAACTGCCCCGCTGGCACCCACGCCATGCTCGCGGTTCAAGAGTCGGCCAAGGTTCTCTCAGAGATCTTGAGCGGCAATGAAGATCTGTGCGTATCGTGCCTCAATGGGTCCCGGGAGACCGTCCTTGGCGGTACGGCCGAGGCTATCTCGAACGTCGCAGGGCAGCTGGGCAAGCTGGGCTTGAAGTGCACGCAGCTCAAAGTGCCGTTTGCGTTCCATTCTGCTCAAGTTGACCCGATCCTTGATGAATTTGAGCGCCTTGCGAGCTCTGTTCGCTTTTCCAAGGAGCAGGTGCCTGTTATCTCATCTCTTCAGGGGAAGGTTCTCACCGAGCCCATTGACGCTGCGTACCTCCGCAAGCATGCAAGAGACCCTGTCAACTTCATCGGTGGAATGATATCGGCCCAGACTGGTGGACTGATTGATGAAAAGACTGTGTGGCTCGAAGTCGGACCCCATCCGGTGTGCTTCGGGATGGTGAAGACTACGTTCGGTGCCGCAACCACTGGTGGACCCACACTTCGAAGAGGTGAGAGTGCATACAAGACCCTTAGTCGCACTTTGAGCACCCTTCACACAGCCGGAATGGGAATCGACTGGAACGAATACCACAGAGATTTCGATTCCGCGCTTCGACTTCTGGATCTTCCAGCTTACGCCTTCGACAACAAGAATTACTGGATCCAGTACGAAGGCGATTGGTGCCTCACCAAAGGCAAGCCTGCAGCAATCATGCCCGCACCCACTCAAGCGGCTTCGAAGTTATCTACATCCTCAGTACAGAAGATCACAAGCGAGCTTGTGAATGGTGATGAAGTTACCGTTTCGATAGAGTCCGATATGTCTGAGCCAGCCCTTCGAGGTGTGGTATCGGGGCATCTCGTCAATGGTGCAATGCTTTGTCCTTCGTCACTGTACGCCGACATGGCAATGACAGTCTGCGACTATGCCTACAAATTGGCTCGACCAGACGCCAAGAATGTCGCCATGAACGTTTCACACATGCAAGTCCCCAAGAGTTTGATAGCGAGGGCCGATGGAAAGTCCCAAATATTGAGATTGACTGCCAAGCTCAACGCCGCAAAAGGTCGCGCGGATCTCGTCTTCTCCAGTGGTGAAGGCAACTCCCTGGTTGAACATGCCACTTGTCAAGTTACCTTTGGCAACACTGAGAAATGTCTCTCCGACTGGGCACGATACGCGTACCTCATCCAATCTAGAATCGATTGGCTTCATGAAGCCGAGGATCAAGGCAAAGCACACAAGATTGGCCGTGGCCTAGCATACAAGCTGTTCGCTGCCCTGGTCGACTATGATAAGAAATACAGGGGCATGGAGGAAGTCATTCTCCACAGTGAGAGCATGGAAGCTACTGCCCGTGTAGTCTTCCAAACGACCGAGAAAGATGGAAGCTTCTTCTGTAGTCCTTACTGGATCGACAGTGTTGCCCACATCTCCGGGTTCATTGTCAACGGCTCTGATGCGGTCAACTCGAAGGAGAGCGTCTACATCTCTCATGGATGGGAATCTCTCCAAGTCGCTGAACCATTTACGGCGGACAAGACCTACCGGTCGTACGTCAAGATGCAGTCCCAGCCGGGCAAAATCATGGCAGGAGACGTGTATGTATTCGATGGCGACAAGATTGTCGCATGTGTTGGAGGCTTGAAGTTCCAGTGCATCCCAAGAAAGGTACTCAATACCCTTCTTCCTCCTCCTGGCATGGCTTCCAGTCGCCCTGCTCCACAGCCTACCCCGGCACCAAAGAAGGTTCAAATGACCAGGAGCTCCTCGCCGCAAGTCACCATGGAAACCATTGGAACTGTCAACCAGAAACTTGCTTCCGTCACTTCGCGGGCTCTGGACATTCTCGCTTCTGAAATTGGGGTTGGGATCGAAGAACTGGTCGACAACGTCGCCTTCTCGGATCTTGGTGTAGACTCACTTATGTCGCTCAGTGTCAGTGGAAGACTGCGTGATGAGTTGGAGATTGATGTCCATTCATCAGACTTCCATAACGAACAAACTATTGGAGAGTTCAAGAAGGTTCTGTCGAAGTTCGAGAGGAACTCCCCGGCAATTTTGAATGCGAGCCACAGGTCAAGCACCGAGTCCTCCCTCTCTGAGTTGGAACGTCGCCGTGCTAGCACCAGCACCACCACATACTCTCCAAACAGCGACACGGCCACCGATGAAGATGATGAGTCGAAGGCTACCACCCCTCTCGATGACAGTGGATCAGAGCGTGGCAAAGAGAATGATGTGACGGAAATAATCCGAACCACAATTGCCGAAGAAATGGGCTTCGAGCTTCACGAGATTACGGATACGGCCGATCTGGTATCCCTTGGACTGGACTCGCTCATGAGCCTTTCCATCCTTGGTGCCATTCGCGAGAAGACTGGGCTTTCGCTACCCGCTGATCTCCTGACCGTGAACAAAACAATCCGAGAGATCGAACGATCTATGGGCTTTGACTCCAAACCCAAGCCCAAGTCCAAGCCAGCTCTCGCTCGAAATGAGTCCGAGACCAGCATTATAAAGCCGACCAGATCCGCGACCTCTGTTCTGCTGCAGGGAAATTCTCGCCTTGCCACCAAACATGTGTGGATGATCCCTGATGGAGGTGGATCTGCCACGTCCTATGTCGATATCCCTGACTTGTCACCTGAAGTCGCAGTATGGGGTCTTAACTCCCCGTTCATGAAGGTGCCAGAAGAGTACAACATTGGAGTGGTTGGAATGGCTGAGCGTTTTATCACGGAGATCAAAAGGCGTCAACCTACCGGTCCATACATCCTGGCAGGCTGGAGTGCGGGAGGCGTAATCGCGTTCGAGGCTGTCAATCAACTCACCAAGATGTCAGAGGAGGTTGAGCAACTCATTCTCATTGATTCACCATGCCCCGATATCATTGAGCCGCTACCTTCCTCCCTTCATCGTTGGTTTGCCTCAATCGGATTGTTGGGTGATGGAGATATGTCTAAGCTTCCAGCATGGCTTTTGCCTCATTTCGCTGCATCGGTCAACGCGCTATCAACATACACCCCAGAGAAGATTGACCCTGCTAAATGCCCTGTTGTTACGGCCATCTGGTGCGAAGATGGAGTCTGTCACCTCCCCACAGACCCACGACCTGACCCCTTCCCCTACGGCCATGCCCAATTCCTTCTCGATAATAGGACCGACTTTGGTCCCAACCTGTGGGATAACTATCTGAGCATTGACAAGTTCTCTTGTCACCATATGCCAGGGAACCATTTCACTGTAAGTTCCTTAAAATCATTCTACTATAAATCGGACAACTTGCTGACTTTCGCGTTCCAGATGATGAAAGGCGACAAGGTCAGTTCCATCTTACTCTCCGGCAGCGTTTGCAAAGTCCTTCAGAATACCAATCCCACCTGCCTTCTATTTTCCTCCTCCGTAATGATTAAAAGCTGACTGTTCCATAGGCCAAGATGTTGGGTTCGATCATGCGTCAAGCTGTTACAAAGAGCATGTAATGTTGGGGAGCGAAGACATATTTGTTGGTGGCGTCTATTTTAATTCTTATTTTCTCTTCCTTTCCTGGATCCCTCGGATCCGCTCTATGGCGAACGACGGTTTTATCTGGTCAGGCACGAATGTTCTGTTCTGTTCTATATAATGTCCATGTAACGCGAATATGATAGCCACACGGCTCAATTCACTCTACGGAGTACCCAAATCACACGCTCCAGTAAAGGCAGTCCCATTACCAAAGTGCAAAGAAGCTAGCTTAAAATATGTTGAGACGAGTATCTGATCATTATGGTCTGTCTGAAAGCTTGCGTGGCGTGGAATGTTGCGCAGCTAAGACCCGCAAGTGCCACTCCGTGCAACCAAGTGGTCATACAGATCTCAGCTGATTTCGATAGCCTTGTAACCTTGGTTGCAATCGTGTTCATTCCTCACCCCCCCCC